>NC_135713.1:159900579-160131032 GCF_964656455.1 Halichoerus grypus
GCCCACTTGTATGAAGACAATATTCCTTAGTCGAATGGCTATTCTGACGTGCGTTTTATTATTAGGCCAGTTTTAATTTTATGTTGTTAATTTTAGTCCCTTCCAGATATGCAGCATATTCAGGAAGAAAACTTATGCTCCCCACCGTTGGGTCCTCCCAACTACCTGCAGGTGTCCAAAGACTCTACCAGTGCTAGTAGCAAGAACTCCTCTTGTGACACGGATGACTTTGTTTTCGTTCCACACAGCATCTCGTCAGACCACTCATGTGAGAATCTTTTCTACTTGTACACATTATTTTTCTTAATTTACTAGCCTAGCATTTATTTTTAACTTCTATGTCATGCTCTCTCGTGTAGGCCACCTTTTCAAAGGGGGCACTTTATTTAGTTGTTTGAATTCCCAGAACTACCTACCTACGTTTTAGCTCTGCTCAGTCACCTTCCATAAAGCAGTAACTGGGTTCTGAAGGTAGATGAAAAGTTGCAGGAAATGATCTCCAATTCTGTTTGTGTCCACCCAGAAAGAAATAGAAAAGTCAGCAGAATGAGAGAAATGAAATTTAAGGAAAGGCATGAAGGGAAGACCTGTTTTGCAAAAACAACCTAAGAGTCAAGGGAGGTTAAAACCAGTCTGGAGGCCCTTCAGGAGAGACTGGCATGAGGTCAGGAATGAGTTTCATAAATATATGGGAAGAATTTTTATAAAGGAAGCAGAATCCAACTTGACTAAATATGGTCAGGGCTCTAAGGAGTAGCAAAGGGCACCAGAAAACCTACAAAAAAAGAAGTTAGACAAAACCATGGAGGAAGAAGGAACTGTGGTTTGGTTGTGAAGGAACAGGATCAGAAAACCAGAAATTGGGTTCCTTCAATAATTGAATAGTATCAAGTTGACCATGTGCAGGTGCAGATGGTTGGATAAGTTCGTATCAAGAGGTCTGTGTAGTTGTTTGTCAAGTTTTACAGCTGCTGCCGTTAGGCATCGTGCTAGTTGTTGTGAAGGCCGTCATCCCCAGAGCAAGCGAGCTCCGGGGTGTATCGACTGGGGCAGGGGGAGCACGGACAGAGCTGCAGGGGTAGGTGGGGTGGTTCACCATTGGTGCTCCGACAACTGGGAGTTACCTTTAAAAATCCAGAATACAGTGGTTTTCTTCTATTTTAAAAAAGGAATTAAAATGAAAAATTATGCAGTATTTCAAGCAGGAAATAATACAGCAGATACTCAAGTCCACCACCATTCTAATTTTATTTATGTCAAAGTTTGGCCACATTGTTTTAGATGTCTTTTAAAGATGTAAAATGCTCTAAAGGTACAGCTAAAGTCCTTTTCCTTGTTCTACTCTTGCCAGAGGTAAATTCTTACTGTAGATTTTTTTAATACTTTCACATATGCCTGTATCTATAAATAACATACAGTATTCTTGTGTTTTACAGTTTTAAGTAAATGGTATAAGGAACGTTATTATAGCTTGGTTTTTTACTCATGTTTTTGCTATGTATCTAGATACAGATCTAGATATGTATGTAGTTTATTGTAATATCTGAATTTTGTAGTACAATTAAACCACAAGTTTATCCATTTCTCTGCTGAGGGTTACCTGGATAATTTCTATCTTTTCACTATTCAAAATGTATTGTAACAGATGTCCTTGTGTCAGAGTTCCTTCCACATGGGTACTCTAGAAATTTTCAACTTCAAATCTGTGAAATATTGGTACAGACAAGTTGGGTTTGTTTTAAGGTTTTCTATTTATTCCATTGGTCTATTTGTATTATAATCATTTTTAAATTGGTGTGTGTGTGTGTGTGTGTGTGTGTGTGTGTGAGAGAGAGAGAGAGAGAGAGATTGTGGGGAGGGGTGATGGTAGAGAGCATTCTAGTATTCTTTGGAATCACCCTGGCTACTCTTGACGCCTTTTGCGCCAATGTCATCTAATTGCAGCTTGACAAATCTTACAAAAAACCATTTGGGGATTTTTTTTTTTTTTTTTAAGATTTTATTTATTTATTTGACACAGAGGGAGAGATAGCAAGAGCAGGAACACAAGCAGGGGGAGTGGAAGGGGGAGAAGCATGCTTCCTGCCGAGCAGGGAGCCCGATGCGGGGCTCGATCCCAGGACCCTGGGATCATGACCTGAGCCGAAGGCAGACGCTTAACGACTGAGCCACCCAGGCGCCCCCCATTTGGGGATTTTGATGGGAATTGTGTTGATTTTAAAAGACCTATACAGGGACAGTTAATGATCTTTACAATATTAAATTGTCAAATCAAGACTATATGTTTCTCACAAAACAGGATCATAGGGGAAGGGAAGGAAAAGTGAAATAGGATAAAAACAGAGAGGGAGGCAAGCCATAAAAGACTCTTAACTCTAGGGAACAAACTGAGGGTTGCTGGAGGGGAGGTGGGTGGGGGGATAGGGTAACTGGGCGATGGGCATTAAGGAGGGCACTTGATAGAATGAGCACTGAGTGTTGTATGCAACTGATAAACCACTAAATTCTACCCCTGAAACTAGTAATACACTATACCTTAACTAACTTGAATTTAAATAAAATCTAAAAAAAAAAAAGTATGTTTCTCCACTTATTTAGGTTTCCTTAATGTGTTTTGATAGATATTTATATTTTCCTACATAAAGGACATTCACATCTTTTGTCTTATTCTAGTTACCTTTGTTTTTTGTCCTTGTGTAAATACTGTATTTGCAATTTTTTTTTTCCAAAAATGCTCCTGTCGAGGTCTTTGTGCTTCCAAATCTCAGGTCATTTCTCAGTCTTCATCTTTTTGATGTGTTTACAGCATTTGTTATAGTTGGCCACACCCTTCTTTTTCTTTTTATTTTTTTAAAGATTTTATTTGTTTATTTGTCAGAGAGAAAGAGTGAGAGCACAAGCAGGGGGAGAGGGAGGCAGAGGGAGAAGCAGGCTCCTTGCTCGGCAAGGAGCCTGATGTGGGACTCGATCCCAGGACCATGGGATCATGCCCTGAGCTGAAGGCAGGCATCCCCACACCCTTCTCTTTAGTTATTAAAAATTTGTTATTGTAAAATGTATCATGCATATATTTTTCAAAGATTTTTATTCATTTAGAAAGAATAAGAGCAAGTGGGGGGAGGGGCAGAGGGAGAGGGAGAGAGGGAATCCCAAGCAGACTCTGCACTGAACCCAATGCGGGGCTCGATCTCACAACCCTGAGATGATGATCTGAGCTGAAATCAAGAGTTGGACACTCAACCGACTGAGCCACACCGGTGCCCCAAAGATTTTATTTTTTTTTAGAGCAGTTTTAGGTTTACAACAAAACTGAGAGGAGGGTACCAGTTTCCCACATACCCCCTGCCCCTCCCCATTCTCAACATACTCACCAGATGTTAAAGGGATAATACCAGAGGATAAACCTACATTGACACGTCACAATCACCCAACGTCCATGGTCTACTTAGAATTCATTCTTGTTGTTGTACATTCTTTGGGTTTGGAGAAAGGTGTAATGACATTTATCCATCATTATAATATAGAGAGCATTTTCAGTGCCCTAAAAATCCTCTGAGCTCCCCACCCGTCCCTTGGAAACCACTGATCTTTTTATTGTCTCTATAGTTCTGTACCACAGTTTGTCCATTTACCTATTGAAGGACACTTTGATTGCTTCCAGGTTTTGACAATTAAGAATAAAGCTACTATAAACATCTGTGTGCAGGTTTTTGTGTGGACATAAGTGTGCAGCTCCTTTGGATAAATACCAAGGAGCATGACTGCTGTCCGGTATGGTAAGGGCATGTTTAGTTTTGTCAGAAAACACCAAACTCTTCCCAAGTGGCTGTACCATCTTGCATTCCCACCAACAGTGAATGGGAGTTCCTGTTGTTCCATGAGTTTACCAGCATTTGGTGGTGTCAGTGCTCCAGGGAGGGCTGTTCTAGTAGATGTGCAGTGGTGTCTCGTTGTTTTAATTTGCATTTCTCTGATGACATCTGATGTTCAGCATCTTTTCATATGCTTATTCACCATCCATAGATCTTCTTTGGTGAGGTGTCTGTTCAGATCTTTGGCCCAGGGGCGCCTGGGTGGCTCAGTCGGTTAAGCATCTGCCTTCAGCTCAGGTCATGATCCCAGGGTCCTGGGATCGAGCCCCACATCGGGCTCCCTGCTCCGCGGGGAGTCTGCTTCTCCCTCTCCCGCTCCCCCTGCTTGTGTTCCCTCTCTTGCTGTCTCTCTGTCGAATAAATAAATAAAATCTTAAAAAAAAAAAAAAAAGATCTTTGGCCCATTTTTCAGTTGGGTTGTCTGTTATCTTATTGTTGAGCTTTAAGAGTTCTCTCTATACTTGGGATAACAGTCCTTTATCAGATGTGTCTTTTGCAAATATTCTTTTGCAGATATCTTTGTTCAGTCTGTAGCTTATATTCCATTCTCTTGATATTGTCTTTCACAGAGCAGTTTTTAATTTTAATAATCACTAGAGATTAATTAAATCATTTAAATAAATTTCTTTCTTTCATGGATTGTGTTTAGTGTTGGTATCATGATACCCAAGGTCCTCTAGGTTATGTTATCTTCTACAATATTTGCATTTTTTTTTCTTTTACATTTAGGTCTGTGGCCCATTTTGAGTTAATTTTTTCGAAAGGTCTACATCTAGATGAATTTTTTTTTTTGTCTGTGGGTATCTAATTATTACAGCATTATTTGTTGAAGACTGTCTTTGCTCCATTGTATTGTCTTTGCTCCTCTGTCAAAGATCAGTTGACTATATTTTGGGGGCTCTCTTTCTGGTCTCCCTGTTCTGTTCCATTGATCTGTTTGTTCTTTTGCCAATACAACACTGTCTTGATTACTGTAGTTTTATAGTAAGTCTTGAAGTTGGGTAGTGTCAGTCCTTTGTCCTTCTGTTTCAGTATTCTGTTGGCTATTGTGGGTCCTTTGCCTCTCCATTTAACCATTAGAATTAGTTTGTCAATATCCATAAAATAAATTGCTGGGATTTTCACTGGGATTGTAGTGAATCTATAGATCAAGTTGGGAAGAACTGACATGTTTACAATATTTAGTCTTCCTATCCAAAAACATAGAATATCTCTCCATTTATGTAGTTCTTCTTTGATTTCATTCATCAGTTTTGTAGTTTTCCTCATACAGACCTTGTATGACTTTTGTTAGATTTATACCTAAATATTTCATTTTGGGGGGTGCTGATATAAATGGTGTTGTGTTTTTAATTTCAAATTTTAGTTGTTTATTATTGAGATATAGGAAAGCAATTTACTTTTTAAATATTTACCTTATATCCTGCAACCTTGCTTTAATTACTTATTAGTTCCAGGAGGTTTTTGTCAATTCTTTCATATTTTTTTTTACATAGATAATCATGTCATCTTTGAACAATAGTTTTATGTTTACCTTCCCAAGCTGTATACCTTTCATTTCCTTTTCTTGACTTACTGCATTAGCAAGGACTTCCAGTGCAGTGTTGAAAAGAAGTGGTGAAAGAGGACTTTCTTCACAGATTATATGAAACTGTAATAACCACAGCCAATAAAAAGTCAGTGGGAAAAAAAAAAGAAAGAGAGAGGACATCCATATATTTTTACCCAATCTTAGTGGGAAAGCTTGGAGTTTCTCACTATTTAGTATTATGTTAGCAGTAGCTTTTTGTAGCTATTCTTTATCAAGTTGAGACAGTTCCCCTCCATTCTTAGTTTACTGTGTTTTTATCATGAATGGTGGTTGGATTTTGTCAAATACTTTTTCTGTGATTTTCTATTAATGTGATAGATTACATTAATTTTAGAATGTTGAACCAGACTTGCACACCTGGGATAAATCCCATTTGGTCATGGTGTACAATTCTTTTTATACATTGCTGGATTCAGTTTGCTGATATTTAGTTGGAGATTTTTGCATCTGTGTTCATGAGAAATACTGGTCTGTAGTCTCCTTGTAATGTCTTTTTCTGGTGTTGGTATGAGGGTAATGATGGACTTATAGAATGAGTTAGGAAATATTCTCTCTGCTTCTATCCTCAGAAAGAGATTGAAAATAGAGATTTGGTATAATTTCTTCCTTAAGTGTTTGGTAGAATTCACCAGACAACTCATCTGGGCCTGGTGCTTTCTGTTTTAGAAGGCTATTTATTATTGATTCAATTTCTTTAATAGATAAAGACCTATATTCAAATTGCCTGTTTCTTCCTAAGTTTTGGCAGATGTGTCTTTCACAGAATTGGTCCATTTCATCTAGGGTGTCAAATTTGTGGGCATAGAGTTTTTCATAGTATGCCTTTATTACCCTTTTAATTTCAGTGAGACCTCTACTGGTGTCTCTTCTTTCATTTGTGGTATTAGTAATTTGTATCCCCTCTCTATTTTTTTCTTTAGTTCACCTGGCTAGAAGCTTATTGATTGTTGTGTTTTCAAATTCATTTAGTTCAAAATACTTAAAAATTTTTCTTGAGATTTCTTCTTTGACCAATTTGTTATTTAGAAGTGTGTTTTTAGGGACACCTGGGTGGCTCAGTTGGTGAAGTGTCTGCCTTCGGCTCAGGTCATGATCCTAGAGTCCCAGGGTCAAGTCCTGCATTGGGCTCCCTGCTCAGCGGGGCATCTGCTTCTCCCTCTGACCCTCCCCCCTCTCATGCGCTCTCTCTCTCTCTCTCAAATAAATAAAATCGTTATTTTTTTTTTATTTTTATTTTTTTTTAAAGATTTTATTTATTTATTTGACAGAGAGAGACACAGCGAGAGAGGGAACACAAGCAGGGGGAGTGTGAGAGGGAGAAGCAGGCTTCCCACGGAGCAGGGAGCCCGATGTGGGCTCCATCCCAGGACCCTGGGATCATGACCTGAGCCGAAGGCAGACGCTTAACGACTGAGCCACCCAGGTGCCCCTAATAAATAAAATCTTTAAAAAAAAAAAAGTGTGTTTTTAGTCCCCCTGTATTTGGGGATTTTCCAATTACCTTTCTGTTATTGATTTCTGGTTTAATTCTGTTGTTGTTTGTGAACAGAAATTGATTTCTATTCTTTTAAACTTGTTTTTTGGGTTGTTTTTTGTTTGTTTGTTTTGTTTTTTAAAGATGTTATTTATTTGAGAGGGAGCACAAGCAGGCGGAGGAGGGGCAGAGAGAGAGGGAGAGAATCTCAAGCAGACTCCCTGCTGAGAATGGAGTGCAACACGGGGCTCAGTCTCACGACCCTGGGATGGTGACCTGAGCCAAAATCAAGAGTCAGACGCTTAACCGACTGTGCCACCCAGGTGCCCCACTCCAGGTCCACTTTCAAATAAACTTTAACGCTTCAGTGTGATACTGTGAAGTCCCTTATAATAACAAAATCCGGCCATCCCTTGTATCATTGCTGTCATTTATTCCAGTTAAATATAAGAATACATAAGCCTATCCATATATTCATAGAACATATACATTAAGCATATATAACTGAATATAATGTTACTATTATTCGCTTGTGCGATTACTGAGAAGTCAATGCAATTCTTATCTTTGTTTCTCTGTTAAGTATGGTGTTCTTTTTTTGACTGAGAAGTCAATGCAGCTCTTACCTTTGTTTCTCTATAAGTATGGTGTTCTTTTTTTGACTTCGTTCAGAATTTTTTTTTTCTTTATTTTTGATTTTTCTGTAATTTAAAAATGATCTGCCTAGGTGTCTTTGTTTTGGGCATTTATCCTGCCTGGAGCTCTCTGAGCTTTGTGGATGTGTGGCTTGGTGTCGGACATTCATTTGGGGAAATTCTCAGTCATTATTGTTTCCAATATTTCCCTCTGTTCCTTTTGTTCTTTCTTCTTTTTCTGGTAATCCTATTACACACGTTACACCTTTTGTAGTTGTCCCACAGACCTTGGATATTCTGTTGTCTTTTAAGAAAATCTTTGTTGGGGCACTGGGGTAGCTCAGTCTTGGTTAAGCGTCTGCCCTCAGCTCAGGTCACGATCCCAGGGTCCTGGGACCGAGCCCCGCATCGGACTCCCTGCTCATCAGGAAGCCTGCTTCTCCCTCTCCCTCTGCCTTCCGTGCCCCGTTTGTGCTTGCTCTCTCTCTCTCTCTCTCTCTCTCTCCTCTCTGTGTCAAATAAATGGATAAAATCTAGAACAAAAACAACAACTTTGTTTTCCAGTTTTTGAGGATTCTGCCAATATGTTCTCTAGTTCAGATCTTCTTTCCTCAGCTGTGTCCAGTCTACTAATAAGCCTATGAAAGGCATTCTTCATTTCCTTTACACTGTTTTTTAATCTCTAGCATTTCTTTTTGGTTCTTTGTTAAGATTTCCATCTCTTTTTACATTGCTCATCTGTTCTTGCATGCTGTCTGTCTTTTCCATTAGGGCCCTTAGCATATTAATCATAGTTATTTTAAATTTCCAGTCTGGTAATTCTGACATCCTTGCCATGGCCCTGTCTCTTCAATCTGTGTTTTTTGCCTTTTGTTATGCCTTGTGACTTTTTCTTGATAGTCATACATGATGTCCTGGGTAAAGAGGAACTGCTGTAAGTAGGCTTTTAGTAATGTGATGGTGAGGTGTAGGGGGAAGGAAAGTGTTCTGCAGTCCTGTGATTAGGTCTCAGTCTTTTGGGGAGCCTAGGTCTCTGGTTTGTGGGCTTCACAAGTGTTCCCCAGTTTCTTTCTCCTTCCTGAGGTGGGACAGGATGACTCTAAGGCACTGGGGTTGGGTATTTCCCTGCCCCCAGCTCAGTTAGGTGGAGCTTAACTCCAGCAGATAAAGCTCCGGATGATGAAGTGGTTTCCCCTGAGGGCAGGCCTTGTTAAGAACACAATGCTCAGACCTATTTAAAAACGGTTCCTTTTCCCTTCCCCACCAGAAGCAGGAGGGGATTTTTTTCTCCAGTTTTACTGTGAGCATCTGAGTTCCCTGAGATAAATCTGACAATATTGTGAGCCTCCCTATGACTAGATTCTCCTGGCATTTTTAACGCTGAGAGCTGTCCACCGTGATCCTCTAGCAAATTGTCAGTCACGGTTCATGTTTTTCTGTCCTGGCTGTGGTTTCCTCAAGCCTTCTACGGGTTGAGTCTCTTCTCAGATAAACCACAACTCCACGTGTTTGCCTATCTGTCTCTCTATTCCTGGGGCATCAGTTTGCCTCTGACCTCCTCTCTTTTGGATCATTTTTCAGTCTCTTTAGCTTTTTACTTGTTGTTAGGGAAGAATGGCAACTTCCAAGCTTCTTACATGTGAAACCGGGACCCAGAAGTCCCCACGTTAGATCTTTAAAACATCTATACAGTTTAAAAGTAATAATAAGACAAATACCTGAGTACACTCCTCTGATTTTCTTATCTCTTTTGTCTGATTTTCCTTTTGTTTTGTCTTACTGCTCTAATTTTAGGGAAATTTCCTTGATATTTTCTTTTACTGAGTTTATCATTTATGTTCTCATATTTTTAATTTCTAGAAGCTTCCCCTCTCCCTAAGTATTGTTTTTATTTCAGTATGCAATATTTTATCTCTGAGGACATTACTTTTTTTTTTTTTTTACTTTTCTACGGAAAATATTTTCTTTTTTATCTCTCCCAGGTTGTTTTGGAGTCTCGGTTTCAGATTAGATTCCTTCCTTGGATGTTTGGTAATTATTGTACACTCATAATTAAGAATAGAAAATTAGAATGTTGTTTGAAAGCTTTGTATGGGGTGGGTCTTACGGACAGTGGTGATGTATTATGTATTATGCTTCCTTTTTGGAGGGCTGCTCACATCTCCTGGAGAATTACTCCCTCATGCCATGTGGGGAAAACTTGTATTGGCTGAGGATTCTGTCTTCTAGGGTCTCCTAGGTCAAATAATACTTCGATCAACTTTGTAACTTCTAAATTTTTGTGGCTGTTGACTTTTCATTTTGCCCTTGTGAATTTAGATTCTTCTCTTTTCTCTCCTTTCATAATATGATATCATATCAAAATAACAAGATAATTACCTAAAACCATTTAAAATCTTTTTATGGGAGCGCCTGGCTCACTCAGTCAGTAGAGCATGTTAGTCTTGATCTTCATGGTCAAGAGTTCAAGCCCCGTGTTGGGCATGGAGCCCACTTAAAAAAAGTCTTTTTCCAGTCCCATCCACGTTGATGTAAAAGTTGGGTATTCATCCTTTCTGATGGCTAAGTAATATTCCATTGTATATATGGACCACATCTTCTTACCCATTCATCTGTTGAAGGGCATCTTGGCTCTTTGCACAGTTTGGCTATTGCAGACATTGCTGCTATGAACATTGGGGTGCATATGGCCCTTCTTTTCACTACATCTGTAGTGAAATGGGGTAAATACCCCGTAGTGCAATTGATGGGTCATACGGTAGCTCTATTTTTAATTTTTTTTTTTTAATTTTAAAAATTTTTAATTTTTAATTTTCTGAGGAATCTCCACGCTGTTTTCCAAAGTGGCAGTACCAACTTGAATTCCCACCAACAGTGTAAGAGGGTTCCCATTTCTCCACAACCTCTCCAGCATTTGTTGTTTCTTGCCTTGTCAGTTTTTGCCATTCTAACCAGAGGAGATTATGCTAAGTGAAATAAGTCAAGCAGAGAAAGTCAATTATCATATGGTTTCCCTTATTTGTGGAGCATAAGGAATAGCATGGAGGACATTAGGAGAAGGAAGGGAAAAATGAAGGGGAGAAAATCGAAAGGAGAGATGAACCATGAGAGACTATGGACTCAGAAACAAACTGAGGGTTTTAGAGGGGAGGGGGGTGGGGGGATGGGCTAGCCCGGTAATGAGTATTAAGGAGGGCACGTACTGCATGGAGCATTGGGGGTTGTACGAAAACAATGAATCATGGATCACTGCATCCAAAACTGGTGACGTATTGTATGGTGACTAACATAACATAATAAAATAAAAGTTAAAAAAATAAAATAAAAAAAGTCTTTTTGTGGGTCTTTTTGTCCTTAGGGTAATCCTATTAGGGATGTCCAATCAAATTACAGAACTTTAAAGTCACTTGAAAAAATTCCCTTCTAGTGATACCAGACAAGTTGATACATGGTCATGTATGATAAAAGATGATAAATGTTTTGCTTTATTTTACGTTTGATTTCTAGGGATTGCTTTTTCCTTTTGATTTTATTATTTTGTTTCTAAATTATGTATGGCTCCAAACTCAAAGCTACAAAATGAAGTACACTTAGTGAAATGTAGCTTCTTCTGTCCCTGCCCCATCTACCTTGTTCCCTCCATTACCATATCAGGAGCTCTTCTCTTTAAAATAGGTAGCTTCCCCACATGCAGAAGAATGAAACTGGACCATTTCCTTACACCACACACAAAAATAGACTCCAAATGGTTGAAAGACCTCAATGTGAGACAGGAGTCCATCAAGATCCTAAAGGAGAACACAGGCAGCAACCTCTTCGACCTCAGCCACAGCAACTTCTTCCTAGAAACATCGCCAAAGGCAAGGGAAGCAAGGGCAAAAATGAACTATTGGGACTTCATCAAGATAAAAAGCTTTTGCAAAGCAAAGGAAACAGTCAACAAAACCAAAAGACAACTGACAGAATGGGAGAAGATATTTGCAAATGACATATCAGATAAAGGGCTAGTATCCAAAATCTATAAAGAGCTCATCAAACTCAACACCCAAAGAACAAAGAATCCAATCAAGAAATGGGCAGAAGACATGAACAGACATTTTTCCAAAGAAGACATCCAAATGGCCAACAGACACATGAAAAAGTGTTCAATATCGCTCGGCATCAGGGAAATCCAAATCAAAACCTCAATGAGATACCACCTCACACCAGTCAGAATGGCTAAAATTAACAAGTCAGGAAATGACAGATGTTGGCGGGGATGCAGAGAAAGGGGAACCCTCCTACACTGTTGGTGGGAATGCAAGCTGGTGCAGCCACTCTGGAAAACAGTATGGAGGTTCCTCAAAAAGTTGAAAAGAGAGCTACCATATGATCCAGCAATTGCACTACTGGGTATTTACCCCAAAGATACAAAAGTAGGGACCCGAAAGGCTACGTGCACCCCGATGTTTATAGCAGCAATGTCCACAATAGCCAAACTGTGGAAAGAGCCAAGATGTCCATCGACAGATGAATGGATAAAGAAGATGTGGTATATATATACAATGGAATATTATGCAGCCATCAAAAGGAATAAGATCTTGCCATTTGCAACGACATGGATGGAACTGGAGGGTATTATGCTGAGCGAAATAAGTCAAACAGAGAAAGACATGTATCATATGACCTCACTGATATGAGGAATTCTTAATCTCAGGAAACAAACTGAGGGTTGCTGGAGTGGGGGGTGGGGTGGGAGGGATGGGGTGACTGGGTGATGGACACTGGGGAGGGTATGTGTTCTGGTAAGTGCTGTGAATTGTGCAAGACTGTTGAATCTCAGATCTGTACCTCTGAAACAAATAATGCAATATATGTTAAGAAAGAAAAAAAGAAGAAGAAGAATGTAGCAGGAGGGGAAGAATGAAGGGGGGGAAATCGGAGGGGGAGAAGAACCATGAGAGACGATGGACTCTGAAAAACAAACTGAGGGTTCTAGAGGGGAGGGGGGTGGGAGGATGGGTTAGCCTGGTGATGGGTATTGAGGAGGGCACGTTCTGCATGGAGCACTGGGTGTTATGCACAAACAATGAATCATGGAACACTAAATCTAAAACTAATGATGTAATGTATGGGGATTAACATAACAATAAAAAAATTTTAAAAAAAAATAAAAAATAAAAATAAAATAGGTAGCTTCCTTCCTCACTTCTCTTTATTCTCTTACCCTGATTTATTTTCCTTTATATACATTTTAAAATATTTGTATTATTTTTTTATTTTGAGAGAGTGTGGAGCCTGATGCAGGGCTCGATCCCATGACCCCCAGATCATGACCCGAGCTGAAATCAAGTGTCGGATGCTTAACGGACTGAGCCACCCAGGGGCCCCTATTTTCCTTTATATTTCTTATCATGCCTGACACTATTACCTTCTTTCATTACTAGAATGGCAGCTTCATGAGAGCAGGGACTTGAGATGTGCTAAAATAAATGCATTTCTCAATTCTTATTTAGGGCCATTCAGAGGGATATTTGTGTCTGTTTCCTTTTTTTCCCCTTTTTGAGTATGGGTTAGCAGCATAACCTATACTTTTCTTTTTAAAAACTTATTTGGTCAACACTGCTATTTCATATCTACACATTGATTATGCCTTTACAGCCATTTAAAGTCACACAGGCAATGTGATAGAATGGACATACCAGTGACAAGAATGAGGGGCCCCTGCATTCTGAGCTCAGCTCTGTTCCCATATGTAGGTGATACCGGAGCAGGTGAAGGCGGCCTGTGGTGTGTGCTACAGTGTCTTGAGAGGCCCCAGCCTCCACGACGACGTCTTGTTCAACAACCCGTGCAAGTCAGGGAGTGTTACGCAGGATGGGGGTGCTCCAACAGTGGGGTGAACTAGACTTCGTGTACAGTCAGTTGTGCTGGAACGTGTTCCTAAAAGTTACCACTCTCTGAAAAAATTGCTCAATAAAAACCACAGAGTTTATGGGCAAATTGGAATCAGGGGCCTAACACTCAAAAACGCTGGTGAGTGACGTATTAAAAGGAACATGATAAAAACGTTAGCACAGTTTTTACCGTGCCTGTTAAATGGTGAAGGATACGTAACACTGAAATAAATATGACACTTTACCTTGGAAAGACCTGATGTTTGTTTATAGAAGTGGGCACTGAAGGGTTACAGCCTGTGTTTTCAGCTGGGCGCAGTGTGTTCAGTGTTTTTGCTCATGGTTTTTACCCGCTTTTACTCGTGGAGGAAACTGCATCATAAGCAAGTGGTAAATTTGTGTGGTGCTCAGATTTTTCCGAATAATCATGTTGGGACAATTTACGTTTTTTAAGCAGGTGGTAGAGCAGAACTGATGGTGTTTTTCTCTTTCTCCTTTAGATGATATGCCGATGGGGACTGCTGGCAGACGTGCTTCAAATGAGTTCTTGGTGTGTGGAGGGTATGTTTATGTTTATTAAATTAGAATGTTTTTCATATTTTGGTTTTTCTGAGTAAACTTTATAGAACTTTGACCATGTTTTTGATTCTGAATTTTATTTTGTTTCACAATTTGTCATTTCTATTTTTTTTAAAAGTTTAAATTGTAGTAAAAAAGCACGTAATATCTGTTGTCTTCACCATTTTTAAGTTTATAGTTCAGTAGCATTAAGTATATTCACAATGTTGGGCAACCAATCTCCAGAACTTTTTCATCTTGCAAAACTAAAACTCAGTACTCCTTATGTAATAGCACTCCCCATTTCTCCTACCTCTAGGTGCTGGTAACCACTGTTCTACTTTCTCTTTCTATGAATTTAACTACTTTAGATACCTTATATAAGTAGAATATACAATGTATGTCTTTTTGTGACTGGCTTAGTTCAGTCATCATAATGTCCTCAAGGTTCATCCATGTTGTAGCATTTGTCAGAATTTCTTTTAAGGCTGAACCTTATTCCATTCTACATACATATATATATACACACACACACACTGTGTTTTGTTTATCCATTCATCTGCCGATGGTCAATTGGATTTCTTGTACCTCTTGGCTATTGTGAATAATTCTGCTATAAATGTGAATGTGCAGATATCTGTTTGAGATCCTGCTTTCAGTTCTTTTGGATATATATATACACCCAACAGTGGGGTTGCTGGATCATATGATATTTCTATTTTTAATTTTTTGAGGAGTTGTGATACTGTTTTCCATAGTGGTTGTACCATTTTACATTCCTACCAACAGTGTACAAGGGTTCCAGTTTCTCTACATCTTCAGTGACACTTGTTATTTGTTTGTTTGCTTGTTTTTTGTAATAACCATCTTAATGAGTATGAGGTGATATCTCATTGTGGTTTTGATTTGCAGTTCTCTAATGATTAGTGGTTTTGAGTGTCTTTTCATATACTTATTGGACATTTGTCTATCATTTATTGTTGATTTGTAGGAGTTCTTTATATATTTTGGATATTAACCCTTTATCAGATATATGATTTACAGATATTTTCTCCCAGTCCAAACATTGTCTTTCCACTCTGTTGATATGTCCTTTGAGCACAGGAGTTTTAGAATTTGTTGTAGTCTCATTTGTCTATTTTTTTGTTCTGTTGTCTGTGTTTTTGGTGTCATTCAAGAAATCATTGCCTAATCCAGTGTCATGAAGCTTTTCTCCTATGTTTTCTTCTAGGAGTTATATAATTTTGGGTCTTACATTTAGCTCTTTAATCCATTTTGAGGTAATTTTTGTATATTGTATAAGGTAAGGGTCCAGCTGCATTCTTTGCATATGGAATCTAGTTTTCTCATTTGCTGAAGAGACCATCTTTTTGCCATCGAGTGGTGTTGGCATCCTTGTTGAAGATCATTTGTCCATATATGCAAGGGTGTGTTTCTCGACTGTCTATTCCATTCTTTTGGTCTCTGTGTCTGTCATTATGCCAACCACATTGTTTTGATTACTGTAGATTTGAAATTAGGAAGTATGAAACCTCCAATTTTGTTTTTCTTTTCCAAAATTGTTTTAACCATTCAGGGTTCCTGCAGTTTACATATGAATTTCAGGAAAGATTTTTCTATTTCTGCAAAAAATGCCTTTGAGATTTTGGTAGGGATGGCATTGATCTGTATAGATCACTTTGGGTGGAATTGACATCTTAACAGTATTAAATCTTATGGTCAATGAAGACGGGATGTCTTTTATAGTTTTTTCAGCAATGTTTTGTAGTTTCCAATATACAAGTCTTTCACCTCCTTGGTTAAATTTATTTCTGTGTATTTTATTCTTTTTGATACTATTGTAAATGGCATTGTTAATTTCCTTTTTGCATTGTTCATTGTTAGTGTATAGAAATGCTACTCATATCTGTGTGTTGATTTCATTTCCTGCAACTTTGCTGAATGTATTAGTTCTAATGGCTTTTTGCGTGTGAAATCTTTTGGGTTTTCTACATTTAAGATCATATTATCCATGAACAGAAATAATTTTACTTACTCCATTCCAATTCAAATGCCTTTTATTTCTTTCTCTTGCCTAATTGCTCTGGCTAGGAATTCTATGTAGAAGTGGTGAGAGCAGGCATCCTTGTCTTGTTCCTGATCATAGAGGAAAGGCTTTCAGTTTTTAACCATTGAGTATGATGACAGTTATGGGTTTTTTATATATCGTGTTTTTTATGTTGAGGTAATTTTTTTTGATTCCTAGTTTGTTGAATGCTTTTTATCATTAAAGGATGTTGGGATTTTGTCAAATGCTTTTTCTGCATGAATTGACATTGTCATGTGGTTTTTGTCTTTCATTCCATTAATGGAGGTATATTATAAATCACATTTGGTCATGGTATATGATCCTTTTAATGTGTTACTGAATTTGGTTTGCTAGTGTTTTGTTAAGGATTTTTACATCAAATTTCATCAATCCATCAGGGAAATTGTTCTGGTCTTTTTGTTGTTGTTGTTGTTTTGTAGTATCTGTGTGTGGCTTTGGTATTAGGGTAATGCTGAACTCATGGAAGGAGTTTGGGAGTGTTTCCTCCTCTTTAATATTTTGGAAGAGTTTGAGAAGTGTTGATGTTAATTCTTTACATGTTTGGTAGAATTTACCAGTGAAACATGTGGTCTTGGGCTTTTTTTGTTACTTGGAAGTTTTGATTACTAATCCAGTCTCCTTGCTAGTTATGGGTCTGTTCAGATTTTCTCTTCCTTTTTATCATCCAACCTTAGTAGGCTATGTGTTTGTAGAAATTTATCCATTTCTTCTAGGTTATCCAATTTGTTGGCAAGCACTTGTTCATAGTATTCTCTTATAATCCTTTTTATTTCTGTGGCTTTAGTTGTCATGTTCCTTCTTTCATTTCTGATTTTGAGTCTTCTCTTTTTATTAGTTAACCTAGCTATATGTCAGTTTTGTTGATTTTTAAAAATGCCAACTCTTAGTTTGATTTTTCTATTTTCTCAATTTTGTTTATCTCTGCTCTAATCTTCATTAGTTCCTATTTTTTGTTAGGAAATGAGTTTAGTTTGTACTTTTTCTTTTTTTTAAGATTTATTTATTTGAGAGAGAGAGTGCATGAGTGAGTGTGAGTGGGGGAAGGGGCAGAGGGAGAGAATCTTCGAGCAGACTCCGTGCTGAGAATGGAGCCCAACATGGGGCTTGATCTCACAACCCATGGGATCACAACCTGAGCCAAAAGCAAGAGTTGGATACCCAACTGACTGAGCCACCCAGGTGCCCCTAGTTTGTACTTTTTCAAATTTGAGGGGTAAAGTTAAGTTTTTTATTTGAGGTTTTTTTTTTTTAATGTTAGTATTTACAGCCATAAACATCTGTCTTAATGCTACTTTCACTGTATTCCATAAGTTTTGGTATGTTGTGTTTACATTGTCATTTTTCTCAAGACATTTTCTGATTTATTTTATGATTTCTTTTCTGACCTATTGTTTGTGTAAGAGTGTGTTGTTTAGTTTCTGTGTATTTGTGGATTTTCTAGTTTTCCTTCTTCTGTTGACCTCTACTTTCTATCCATTATGATTGGAAAAGATACTTTGTATGATTTCAATCTTTTAAAATTTTAAGATTTGTTTTGTGGCTTAATATGTGGTCTGTCCTGGAGAATGTTTCGTGTGCACTTGAGAAGAATGTATCTTCTTCTTTTGGTGGTGGGAAGAGTGTTCTGTATATGTCTGCTAGATCCAGTTGGTCTAGGGTGTTGTTCAAGCCCTGTTTCTTTATTGCTCATTCCTCTGATTTTTCTGTCCATTATGGAAAGTGGAGTATTGAATTGTTCAGCTGTTATTGTGGAATTGTCTATTTCTCCCTTCAATTCTGTCAATATTTGCTTCATATATTTGGGAACACTGATGTTTGGTGCATAAATATTTATAATTGTTATATTTCCCTGGTTAACTGACCCTTTAATAATGTCCTGTTTTGTCTCTTGTAACAGTGTGACTGAAAGTCTCTTTTGTCTGATATTAATATTGCCACTCCTCCTCTCTTTTGGTTACCATTTGCATGGAGTATCTTTCTTTTTTTTATTTTTTAAGATTTATTTATTTATTTGAGAGAGAGAGAGCATGCATGTGGAGGGGAGGGCAGAGGGAGAGGGAGAGAGAATCTTAAGCAGGCTCCCCACTGAGTGCAGAGCCTGACATGGGGCTCAATCTCACATGAGATCCATGATCCTGAGATCACGACCTGAGCTGAAACCAAGAGTTGGACGCTCAACTGACTGCACCACCCAGGCGTCCTGGGGATATCTTTTTCAATCCTTTTACTTTCAGCCTAATTGGGGAAGATTTATCAATGCCATTTTGTTACTTTTATGTATGTCTTGTGGCTTTTTTGCCCCCTTATATTCTCTCTTAATACCTTTCTTTGTGTTCTGTTGATCTTGTTGTAGTGACATGCTTTGATTCTCATTTCCTATTGTGTATATTCTGTAGATACATTCTTTGTGGTCACTTTTGGGACTACATAAAATAACTTTAAGGTACAACAATCCATTTTAAACTGATAACTTCAGTTGCATACAAAAACTCTAGAGAGTATGGGCGTATAGCCCCCCCTTATGTTATTGATGCCACAAATCGCCTGTTTATGTGTTCCTAATAATAACATAGATTTATAGCTTTTTTTGGTACTTTTGTCTCAGACTCTATACAAGAATTGGAACATGCTAATCTTAAAAGAGAGGGGAAAAACAGTGATAGCAGGACTACATAATGGCTCTGAAAGTTTCTATTCTGTCATCAGTCCTTTTCCCTCTGCTTTGAGAACAGCATGTCCCAAATGGGAGCTGCTCTTTCAGCCTCCTTCCCAGGGGTTGTGGTAGGAGTACACACACCAGGGGGCATAGAAAGGGGTTCAGAGAGAGGTGGTGAGTATTTTGAAAAAAAGTATACACTCTCCCACAAGATATTAAGTGCATGTGGAAATAAATTATTACAAAGACATTAAAATTATGCCCTATGCAAAATTAAAATGGTTTGATGCAAGTATTTTTTCGGAGCTTTTTCTTTTCAGAGCCATTAAAATTTTTTATCTCCATGTCCCAATAACTATCATCTCACAGGCCAATTTTGTAATATTAGTGATAGTATATCTCATTCTTTCCTTAGAACCTCACTTTTATTGATACTATTTTGAAGTATTTAACTGTATTTCTTTCCAGGAATATGTCTGACCCCTAGACAAAAATTACTCATTTCGATAAAATAAAAGTGTATTGTATTTTGGGCAGACTGCTTAGTCTTTCTAGTGTTCCATGCAGGTCAAAGATGACTTCCCACACGTGCTGGGGACTCGGTGCACACTTAGACCTTCCCTCTCCTTACCTTGGGCTTAGGGAGTCAGGTAATGGTTGAATAGTGTTATTAATATAAAGCTAGACGGAAAAGAGGCTGTAGTGGTCCTAGCTAGCTGGAGCTCTGGGAATTTCTCCAGGGAGGACTTTACAAATGAAGTAAGTCTGCCTGAAGGTTCTGTGCAGAGACTGAGGCCACATCTACAGGACACCTACCATGACTGTTTCATCTCCTCATATGCTGGCAGAGGATTGCCTGAGATCCCCTGAGAGGGGCTGTGATTCCAATCTAATTTCCCTTGTGGTGATTAACGAGTACAGGAAGAATATTAGAACTTGACAATGTAGGGCGCCTGGGTGGCTCAGATGGTTAAACGTCTGCCTTCGGCTCAGGTCATGATCCCAGGGTCCTGGGATCGAGTCCCACATCGGGCTCCCTGCTCGGCAGGGAGCCTGCTTCTCCCTCTGCCTTTCTCTCTCGCTCTGTCTCTCACGAATAAATAAATAAAATCTTTAAAAAAAACAAAGAAAAAGAAAAAAAAAAAAAAAGAACTTGACAATGTATATGTTAAAAAAAATGCCTAGATGTACTTGCTTCACCAACAATGTACTTCCTCATTGAATTGAGACAGTAGAAAGATGCTATTCCTTCATTCACATTCTGATCCTTGACGGCCATGCTGGTTGTTCCTTAGGGGAACTTGGGCTCTAAGGCCTTTCCGTGCTCTGAGTTTGCAGGCACCATAGTTGGTTAGTGCAGTCCTGTAAAGCTGTTTAGTTCCCAGTGGTAGAAGCTTTTTGTTTTGTTTTGTTTAATTTTGAGGTTATAGATCCAACTGCACAATCAAGTGTATAGATACTAAAAACACAAATCATTGTATTTGAAAGATACTTAGTGTTACACTTGACACTAATATAACATTGTGTGTCAACTATACTTCAATATAGAAGGATGGGTGGATAAATAAATACATGATACTTAATGGGAATTACCTAAATGAAAAATAGAGCTTATAGACTAAAAGCTAGAAACAACAGTCCTGACTGTCGTGTGCTTAACACTAAAGGTTTAGTTTTCTTGCAAGATGAGAAGTCAAAATAAATAGTTGTTGCCTTCGTTTCTGTGGCTCAAGGGTTAGGGTTAGGGTAGGAGGAAAGAGGAAGAATGGCTAGAAGACTTCTACTTACATCTTACTGACCAAGAAAGATATATGGCCACTCATGGCTGCACAGGAGTCTGGGATGTGTCATAATTTCACCGAGCAAATCACCACCTTCCATAAAATTTGAGTTCTGCTAGTAAGAAAGAGTGGGCAAATGGATATTGGGGAAAGCAACTGACATCTCTATTATGGATGAGATTTTCTTTTTATTTAAATATGAAATACTGTAATGGTTCAAAAAGCTCTAAAGTGACACTTTAGAAGATAATCATACTGGGGCGCCTGGGTGGCTCAGTCGTTAAGCGTCTGCCTTCGGCTCAGGTCATGGTCCCAGGGTCCTGGGATCGAGCCCCGCATCGGGCTCCCTGCTCAGCGGGAAGCCTGCTTCTCCCTCTCCCACTCCCCCTGCTTGTGTTCCTTCTCTCACTCTGTCTCTGTCAAATAAATAAATAAAATCTTTAAAAAAAAAAAAAAAAAAGAAGATAATCATACTGTTTGTTAGATAACTAGAGCTACGATCTCTTTATATCTGTAATGTTGTCATTTGAGAAAAACTGTTAAATTCATGGGGCTTTTTTAGTATTACAGAAGGGCAGAAGAATGAGGTCTAGTGTTGTCCCTGATGTTTTGATAGGTTGTAAATTGAATTGAAATGACATATTATTTCCGAATTTATGAAAAGCAAAGAAAGAGGCTCTCAGAAAGCCAGTACGAACACTTCAGCATGTGGACCTCCGACCGGTCATGTGCTTTGAGAGTTGTACAGTGTTATTTTCAATCTTTTTAAAAGTCAGAGTTCTTTGGGAATGCTTACTGCATTCATGACTTTTGTAAACATTCCAGTCATCTTTGCTCTTGAACTTCCTGTTCTTTTACCCAGCATATTTTCCTAGAAGTATTTTTTTTCCCTCACATAATAATGAATAGCAGAATGTGAGCAGATGAAACTGAGTTTTGCCAACCTACGGACTTCTCCTGTTGTTGTAGAGGAAGGTTTTTCCAGTTCTTACTACGATTCTCAGTCCTCAATGTGCCTATAAATGCCTGGACAGTTCTTTAAATGACTAATGTGATTTTTTTTTTTTTGCCTTATTTTTGGGATGATCATTTTTTATTCACATGGAAGTGATCATTTGGCCTCTTCTAGAATTTTCTCTCAATGTCACCAAGGTGTAAAATGAAGGAAAAATGGTCTTACTTGGATTTCTTTCCTTTCTCAATACCTTATGCTTGCAGGCCGTGCCAGCCGCCCGTGTCTCCTCACAGCGAGACAGCACCAATTCCGGTTCCTACTCAGATACGGAATTACCAGCGCATAGAGCAGAATCTCACATCTACTGCCAGCTCTGGCACAAATCTACATGGTTCTCCAAGGTAAGCGGGTATTGTTTTTCCTTCCTTTTCTTTTAAAAATTTTGTTGTCACTGAAAGATCTGTTACTTTCCGTGGTTGACATAATCACGTGTGTAGCATGGAGGCGTACAAAACCGAATCATAAAAAACTTCTGTAATGAATCTATTTAAATGATACTTCAGCTTAGCTGGATAATATAGTATGATATGTATATATAATAATTCTTAAGAATTAAGGAAGAGCTTGTTAAAGGATGAAATCTCACCAGTTGTAGCAGACCATTTACATATTATTTATTTCCTCCACATCCTGAAACCCCACTAAGGTAGCAAGAACGAAAAGGTCCAAGTCCACAAAGACAAGTCAAATAAAAAGACATGCTCAGTGGATGAGAGGTTTCAGCACGTTTCTGGAAAACAGAAAGAAGATGGAAGAGGGGCGCCCGCTGGAGCAGGGCGGGCATCAGAGTGCCCCACGTCCCCAAGACCTGAGTCCCACAGAGCTCAGGGAGGGCAGGGGTGCAAGTGAGCCATAAGGCTGAAAACAGAAAAGTGCAATCAGGACAAAATAGCAAGAATGCAAAGAAAAGAAAACTTACGTAAAAAATGTGTACCCTTAGAACTAAATAGGTTAGAAACTGCATCCATAAATTAGAACAAAATGCCACTGAAAACAGTCAAGATCAAAAAGACCTCTTGGACATTACAAAATATAACTGAAATAAAAATAAATGTTGGAAGATAAAGTTGAGGCTGTATCTGAAATAGATGAATCAAATAAAGAAGATGGAAACTATGAATAAAAAATATTCTTCAAGTATTAGTTAATGTAGGCATTCCAGAAAGAACAAGTTGGAAAAGAAAATTTCCAGGAAATAATCAAGAAAAAGTTTTCTAGAATTGGAGAATACAAGATTTTAGATTAAAAGGGCCCAGCAAATGCATAGTTCAATGAATGGAAAAAGTTTTGCACCATCTCATAGGATGAGATGAAAACTCATGAGAGTTTTCTACAAAGGACATTTTGGCAATATCTGTGAAAATTATTAATGCATATATCTTTTGAACCCACCACTTTAACTTCTGGTAACTTACTCTTTAGATACACAGTCCTTGCCTGTGTATGAAGTTACATATAGACAGGTTGTTTAATTTTAGAACATAGAGGATGAGAAATAAGCCAAGTACCCACCAGTAAGTGACTAACGTCCGTCTATGACAGTGAAGCACCTTCCATAAAGAGGAAGGAAGCTCTCTATGTACTGAGGTAGAAAAGTTTCCAAGGTATATTACAAAATGGAAAAAGCAAAGTGATAGCGGAATTAGCAGTGGTTTTCAAAGTGTGGTTTGTGTATGGCTCCCTTTCGAAAGGTCCGGGAGGTCAAGACTGTTTTCATAATGATACCGGGACGCTGCTTTGTTTCACCATGTTGACACATGCACGAAGGGTGCAGAAGCGATGGTGTGCGACCTGCTGGTGCCTTCAGATGCATCAGGGTAGTGGCACCCAACTGCACAGTGATTTCTCACATCCTTTACCACCACACGTTAGTGGTACCAAGGAACGTCTTTAATGAAGCAGTAAAAGTTATTTCTCTCTGAAAATCGCAACCTTGAGTGGCTTGTGAGCATAAAGCACTTCTGGTGCACATTGGAGTAGTTCTCTTAAGGAGAAGCACTTGTGTGATTGTTTTAGTTGCAAGTTGAACTTGCCCCATTTTTCACGGGATACTGTTTTTTCATGAAAGAACAGCTGACGAGCTATCGGTTGTGGGCATCGGGCAGCCATTTTGTTGAAAATGAACTAAGTCTGCCATTCCTGGAAAACAAGTGACATAAAATTTGAGCTCTTGAGCAAAAGTTAGAATTTTTGAAAACAAGTTCACCCATGTGATCTTGACAGCTTCTGTTATGCGTTGACGGCCATTTCTGTTAAGATTTGTGATGATAATTTGGTATGGATGTGACTTTTTGATATTGTATGATGTGGTCAACATTTGGAATATCTGCATAACTCATTCAATCAACATTTTTCAAAATACCAAATGTTTAAAAATCCTGCATGGATAAAAGATCCAGTCCAAGTACAAGATACCTCACAAAAGATTAGAGCCTAATGTAAAACAAAATTTCATTGGCCTTGGTTTCAGATTCCACATTGCAGCTGTTCTTTTAGAAATGTAAATGGCTGAGTTTTGGTGTAGTATCAAAGACGAGTATCACAAATATCTGAAAAGGCTACCAAAATATTCCTCCTTTTTCTGGCCACATATCTGTGTAAGGCTGGATATTCTTCATGTGCATCCCCCCATATATTGTGCATATGGAAGATTGAATGCAGAAACAATTATGAGAATCCAACTATTGAGCCAGACATTAGAGATTTTTTAAAATGTAAAACAATGTCATGCTTCTCATGAATTTATTTTGTTTGGAAGATATAATTAATTTTCATAATTTTACATTAGATGTAATAAGTTTATTACTTTTAATGAATTATTACCAAATTTTTCCAGTTTTAGCTCATACAGTAAATATCAGAACTCTGGGATAGGGTTGCCTGGGTGGCTCAGTCAGTTAAGTGACCGACTCTTGATTTCAGCTCAGGTCTTGATCTCAGGGTCGTGAGATCGAGCCCTGTGTTGGGCTCCGAGCTGGGCCTGGAACCTGCTTAAGATTCTCTCTCTCCTTCTGCCCCTCCTCCACTCCCACCCCTCTCTCTCCTCTCTTAAAAAAACCCCCAAAACTCTGGGATATTCAGTAATTTTAAGAATGTAAAGGGAACCTAAAACCAGAAAGAAAAAAAGAAAATGGTATGGTGTATATTACCTTTGTTAAAACAAGATGAAAATAAGATTATATTTTCAGTTTGTTTGCTTGTATATGAATTAAGGAATTCTGGAAGGATATATTAGACACTAAAAATAGTGGTAACCTTTGGAGTAGGACTGAGGGAGTGTCGAGAATTAGGCAGATAGAATACAAGGATGGAAGGGAATCTTCATGCCATATAATTTTATACATTTTATATTTGTCTCATGTGACTATATTACGTATTTGTAAAAATTCTACTCCATGGCATGTTGTTAGGACGTTTTAGAAAAAAGGAAATAAAGAGAGTCCCAGAACCTGCCAGAGAGGGAGTAATTTTATTTTTCTTTTCAGATCTGCAGTGGTGCGAAGGTCTAACACCAGCCCTCTGGGCTTCCTCCGGGTGGGATCCTGCTCCCCGGCGCCTGCAGACACAGTACAGACAGTTGGACGAAGACTCTCCACTGGGTCTTCCAGGCCTTACTCACCTTCCCCTTTGGGTAAGGAGAGTAAAGCTGTTGTTTTCAACTTTGTTTTCACCGTGACAGATCTGACATGACGATGTCTTTTAGGAGCATTGGCTCACGATGGCAGTGAGTCTCAGCTGATGGGGAGCCATATCCTCCCCCTCCCACTCTCTGCCTTACTCCCAGCCCCCACGTGAGCTTCTCTAGGTACATTTGTTGGGACCGCTATTGGAAATAGAATAATATAAATGGATCTTATGGATAAAAAGTATCTCCACTGGGTTTGGGCTCCAAACGCACAAAATCAGAAACCCTAGATAATAGTACGTGAAACAGCTACCCTACTTACCACTCCGCTTTGTGAGGATTAAGAGACAGTTGTGTACACAGCAGGGCTGGCTTCGGTCCACAGGGCCTCCCAGCTCCGGGAGGAAGATGGTGGCAGCTTCAGGACAGGTCTTTCCCCCTCTCCTGGGAAGCCTGCATGGCACAGGGGAGAATGCTCACACAAACAGCACCAACAAAACCCCAGCCAAACAAAGACGAACCTTAAACCACAGTTTTAGTGAAACTGAGAGACAAAGAAAATGCTCAACTTCAGGATACGTGCAAGAGAGGCCAAAGCAGCTGCTACTGCGGAATCTGAGGGAGACAGCACCGGTGGGGGGGGCGGGGAGCGGGGGCTGCAGAGAGGGCCCGGGGCGGCAGGTCTGAAACTTGCCCCCCCACCCCGTGTAAATATGTGTATTTTTTACTTCTAAAAGGTAAATTTTTATACACTTTTTACTTGTAAAGGGCTCCACCCTCAGGCAGAACTGTCAAGTAAGAGTAAGGGGATGTGAAGAAATTTCAGGAGGAGGCAGAGTGAGAAGGATTGAAGTATGCTCAGGAGCCCTGATTCAAAAAAAAAAAAAAACCATAAGGATGTTTTTAAAAATGTATATCACCACACCTGTTGCAGTGGTTTTGAAGCTGCTTTTTAGCTGAAAAATCTTCCCGGAACAAAATCCTGGCCCTCCCTCACTCACTCAGCAGCTCTTGGGGCACGTCAGAGTCTCCAGAGACAAGGTCCAAGCCTTATCCTTGCACTCAAGGAAAAGACCCCTCCTCGGGATCTAAGTTTTGCCTGCCTACCTAACCACCTGGTCAGTGTCTCCTGTCTGCTTCAACCCCCTGACCTCTCCCAGCTCTTCCTCTGGTTGGTTTGGGTACTCAGAGGTAGATGCAGAGAAGGGAGCTGCAGAGTCGTTCCAGAATGACTGGGGAGGCACCTGTGATGGATATGGGGTCGGGGGGGAGGAGTCTGGGGGAGCCCCTTCAGACCTCCTTGCAGCTCTGACCCCCATGAGGGAGAGAGGGAAGGTAGGAGGAGTGGGCAGGGGAGCCTTGACTAGAGGGAATTAATTCTAAGAACGCTTTAGCCAGGCCCAAGGAGTGTCCCCAAACACTAGATTGTCCAAATTCCCTGACCTGCTTGACCCAGCCTGAATTAGTGCCACACCCACATGCAGTTGTTGGCTGGGAGCCTTGGGGAGCATGCCTTGGCAGGAGCATCAAGAACGTAGTGGATACACAGGGACAGCAGCTGGGCCCCTTGCAGCTCCACAGGCCTCAAACTCGACGAGCTCTTTGTACTTCTCTGTCTTCAGTGACGTACCTGTTACAGGCATCAGTTTGTTTGCGTGGCTTTCTTTCCTGCTGCTCTTGTTTCAGGGCAGATTCTATGGTTCTTTTGATTGTAGCATGCCCAGCACCTGGCACGTTGGTCGCTCAGTAAACGCCAACTGAAATAAATCTTTGCTCATCCAGTTTCGTAAACTGTAATGTACTGTGCAGTTCGTGCATGTCTTACCTGCTTCCATCCTTCACTGGTTTTGAGTCACCTCTTACTCCTTTCCCTGTTTCCCCGTTCATAGTTGGGACCATTCCTGAGCAATTTAGTCAGTGCTGCTGTGGGCATCCTCAGGGTCACGAATCCAGGAGTAGAAACTCATCAGGTAGGAGATCTGTTTGGGATATTAATAATTTTAATCCCATTATAAGTGGATTTGAGTTATGTTTTTCTAGTCTTATCAAAGGAATAGACCTGATATGAAATATTCTGTCTGTTGTCCTACTTTCTAGAATCTTGGCCTAAAATGTTTTAGCATATCATATAGTCAATCAAATATCTCCTTTGGGGTATCTGATTCTTTTTGAAAGTAAGTCTTGGGAATTAACTGCACTAAATTTTGGTCATTGTCACATAGATAATGAAAATCAATCTAGACAATGAAGTTTCATTCCTTTGATTAATACTGTTCTTGATAAGAGCTGCCAATTAGCATGAGATAAACAAGAAATATAGTTTATTTGCTTTAATATAAAATATATATATACACCTGAAAAGATACGTGCAAATCACACTTTTATTAGTCAAGTTTTATTGTATGTGCATCTGAGGAGTTGGCTAATTAAAGGAATCCTGTGTCACTGAGAAAAGCACTCTTTTCTTAGTTTTTCATATTTTGTGTTTGCCTAAAAATAAATCTTAGATAACTTTCTCCAGATTTATAACATTTTGCTACTAATTTTATTGCTTTGTGTGTGCGTATTTATTCATGTGTACACGTGGACACACACACACACGGCAGAACCCAGTTCTGAAAGATAAAGACCAGATTTAGGATGAGATTAAGGTAGGAGTGGTCAGTAGCAAAAGCTCTCATTTCCTTTTTGGGAGGATTATGGTTATAGGTCCGTACCGTTATTGGTGGTAGCTTAGCTTGCAAGAAGCTCTGAAGAATTTGTAACCGGAGCTCCAGGCTTGCTTAGTAGCCTGAAGTTGGCAACAAGGTTTGTGTGGGGCAGTCCTCTTGCTGTTTCCAGCTCTTCACCATATCAAGACCCTATTTCTCGGGCTCTTAATATGGTGTCCCCTTAAGAGGCAAGAGTACCTGAGGACAAGTGTTTTCTTTGAAGAGAATATGGGCACTTTAGGTTATAAATGAATTTCATTCATGAAACTGATAAAAAAAATTATCCATATATGCTTGTGATTTTTAGACAAGTAAAATAAAATCCCAGAAAGCATATTATCTAATTAGATAAAGGGTTATATTCTGGATTGGTTTGAAAAGTTTCTTTTAGCTGGTATGTGAGAAAAGAGAGTAATACGTTGATGTCCCCAAGTACGTATTCGCATAAAGAGTAGAAATCATTTTGTTCAACATGGGTGTTGGTAGTTTTTACTGACATTGACCATTCATGATATAGTTCTCTTGTGCTCATTAGACCAGACAGTAATCTGAGTTACCTGCTAGCTGCTGCCAAGAGCAGCTAACATACCCATCACCATTACCTTCTATCCCCCAAATCGTCTCTCGCCAAATACACAGTTTTTAAAATATCTCCTGAAGAACATGACATTCATAGACTTCCCATTTTAAGAACTGTCCCCTGAATTCTTCAGTGTTTGCCCGTGCTCTGGGTTAACCTACAGGCATGTCCGTGGCAGGTTCCCCAGTGCCACAGACTCCATCACCACAGTCTCTCCTGTTGGGTGCTAGACTGCAGAGCGCCCCTACCCTCACCGACATCTACCAGAACAAGCAGAAACTCCGAAAGCAGCACTCGGACCCCGTGTGCCCGTCCCACGCTGGGGCTGGGTACAGCTACTCACCTCAGCCCAGTCGGCCTGGCAGCCTCGGAACCTCTCCCACCAAGCACATGGGGTCCTCTCCTCGCAGTTCGGACTGGTTCTTTAAAACTCCTTTACCAACCATCATTGGCTCTCCTACCAAGGTGCGTTCATTAAACTCTTTGTCGGCGTTGCGACTTTGTTGAATTAACGTTTGTTACATGGGGCACAGGGTGCTGTGTGGTGAGCTCAGGTCCAACAGCAGACCACAAGAGAAATTGCAGTAGGGAAGTCCATTACTCACATGTCTTGGCAGAAGTACCTGACATGTCTCGAGAGGCTGCACGAGGACATCCAGGCAGGTGCGAACAGAGACAGGACCTGGGGCACATGCCTTTATTAGGGTGCAGGGACGGAGGACTTGGGGGTTCCTGAGCTAAAGCAGGATTGGTCAATTCGAACCAAAAGAATGGGATTCTGGTAAGCTCCACAGGAGTCTTATGTGTGCGACACCCAAGGGGAAAGCCTGGGGGACGGGGAGACTTTAGACCACCAGGGCTGTTGGAGGAGTCCTCTCCAGAATTAAATGTACTTGTGACCACAGGCTGCTCTCGGGGGCGCGCGCTTGCACGAGGCACTAGTGTCCGTTTAAGGCCCTGCAGCCGCGTGGCCACACAAAAATGATGCGGAATCAGCAATGCTGCGGAGTAGCTTAGCTGAGCTCCCTACAGTAGGCCATGAGCTAGTAAGTAGTGTAGTCCCCTTGTCTCCAGGGGATATGCTCCAAGACCCTCAGCGGATGGCTGAAACCAGATAGTATGATAAAATTTAATTTAGAAGTTAGGCACAGTGAGGGAGTAATAGCAATAATTAATAATAGAAGAGTTTTAACAATAGGCCATAATAAAAGTTATGTGAATGTGGTCTCTCTCTCTCTCAAAATACACCCAGAATATATATAATATATAATAATCATGGGGGGAGGTCTTTTTTTTTTTAGATACTATATTTATTTAGAGTGAGCAAGCACGAGCGGTGGGGGGAAGGGCGGAGGGAGCTGGAGAAGCAGAAGGTGGGAGGTGGGAACATGCCTAGGAGGTGAGATGAAGTAAGGGAGTAAGGTAGGCATGTGACGGCTGGTAGGCTACCACTGACCTGCTGACCGTACATCAGAAGGAGGATCACCTGCTTCCAGACCAGGATTGGCCACAGAAAGCGAAACCGTGGACGGGGGCTACTCTACCTTATGGAAGATCCCTGATGAGAATAGCTACAATTTAATGAGGACCTGCTATGAGCCAGGCAGTCTCAGTACTTTATGCTGAATGCTTTTTCTACATTAGGCCACTTATTCCCGAAGAAAGGAAATTGAGGCTAGAGAGTGGGAGTGAACTGTCCAAGGTCCCAGAGCTGCTGTGGAAGTCAGTCTGCGAAGCCAGGTCTGACTGACGTTCCTGACAGCTCCGAATGCTGCATGCAGCATAGTAACCAGCTTACGTATGTTTCCTTAGACCACAGCTCCTTTCAAAATACCTAAAACGCAAGCGTCTTCCAACCTGCTAGCCTTGGTTACTCGTCACGGGCCTTCTGAAGGGCAGTCTAAGGATGGGAATGACCCACGGGAATGCTCTCATTGTCTCTTAGTTCAAGGAAGTGAGAGGCAGAAGTCTGAGCAGCAGAACAAAGCAGTGTTTGGCAGGTAAAAGACACCATTTCCTTCCAGCCTTCAATGTGAAAACTGTAATAGTACATATATTTCTGTTACGAAGACAAACCAGACCAAATTAGTTCAGTGGCTGGTTTATACCACATGGTCTGTGATACGAACTGTATACATTTAGAATCTCTGAAAACCACAGGTGCTTCCTGTAACTGTGAATACAGAGCTGCCACTGAATTTCCCGAATGTTCTATGTCTGCTTTTTGTTTGTCTTGGTTATTGAAGTTCATCTCTGCCTTGAATTGTCCGGTATCTATTTTTTGTCTCCTTATTCTCTGACTTCCCATTAACCCTTTTGTGGCTCAGCTTAAATCCCCCTTATTATTTAAATATTTGGAATTTTTAAGTATACTCTTCCATTATGAACATCATTCTTCTTTCTAGATCTGTCAGTACTGGGAAATTATCAGAACAACAAGTGAAGATACCTTTAGGTGGACATCAGGGCAGCACGGACAGTTTAAATACAGAACGACCGATGGATACAGGTAAGAAAAATGTGGTTTCTTTCTAGGCAGGTAATTCGTTAGTATGTGCGCTGGTTTGCTGTTATTGCTGCCACAGATTATCATAAGCGTGGTGTCTTAAAACAACACAAACGTATTATCATACAGTTTCGGAGGTCAGAGGCCTGCAGTGGGTGTCACCGGGCTAAAATCAGTATGTTGACAAGGCTGCATTCCTTCTGGAGGCTCTAGGGGAGAATGCATTTCCTTGCCTTTTCCAGCATCTAGAGACTGCCCTCATTCCTTGGCTTGGGGTCCCCTTCCATCTTGAAAGCCAACAATGGCCAGTCTAGACTCCGACCTTCTGCCTTTCTATTCTACATTTAATGAACCCTTGTGATTACATTGGACCCCCTGGATAATCCAGGATTATCTCTTTATATTTAAGGCAGTTCCATCTGCAGCTTTAATTACCCTTTGCCATGTAATGTAGCCTATTTACAGGTTCCAGGTGTTAGGACATGGACATCTTTGGCTGGATTGGAGGGCAGGAGAAAGTAATTATTTTACCTATCTGCTTCTGTTGACTGTTCACACACTTACTGAGATTTCTTCACCCACTCCCTGCCACTTCATCTTTTTTCTTAGCACATCAAGACAGGTGCTTGTGGGGTGTCTTGATGATCACCAGTTATGAGAATTTCATAATTCTTAAGTATTTCATAAATCATAAGATCACCAGTTAGGAAGAATTCTGACCCAAGATTGGTTTTTTTTTTTTTAAAGATTTTATTTATTTATTTGAGAGAGAGAATGAGATAGAGAAAGCATGAGAGGGGGGAGGGTCAGAGGGAGAAGCAGACTCACCGCTGAGCAGGAAGCCCGACGCGGGACTCGATCCTGGGACTCCAGGATCATGACCTGAGCCGAAGGCAGTTGCTTAACCAACTGAGCCACCCAGGCGCCCAAGATTGGTTTTTATTGGTAGGATAATACTGGCCAAAGTTAGCTTAAACAAACATGTATGTACTCTTGAGCATTTCTTATACAGTGAGTAGATCCTATTAAAAAAACCCATAGGTCACTGAGATCCCCTAGCCTTTTCATAGTTGTTTAGAGACCTGTCCATAGACCCACATCTAGATTATTTGGATTGCTTGTCAAAACATAAAATGAAGGGCAGGTTGCAGACCATAACCCAGACTTGTTTAACCAAATTTTCTGGGAATGGATTCTAGGAATCTGTATTTTTAACAAACTCCCGGGCACCTGGGTGGCTCAGTCAGTTAAGCATCTGCCTTCGGCTCAGGTCGTGCTCCCAGAGTCCTGGGATCGAGCCCCATGTTGGGCTCCCCGCTCAGCAGGGAGCCTGCTTCTCCCTCTGACTCTCCCCGCCCCTGCTCGTGCTCTCTCTCTCTCTCTCTCAAATAAATAAATAAAATCTTTAAAAGAAAAACCTCTCCCCATGATCATTATATACACCTAAATTTGAGAATCACTATTGTAATCTCTTCGTTCTCATTTTCTCTGTAATTTTTTTTATTGATTCTCCCATTAGCATCCCAAGAAGGAAATATCTGGACCATCAAATATCTGATTGAACATGGTTTCTAATCCAAAGAGAATACTCCACTCTTTTCTTACTTGCATGGTTTCTGAAGGGAAGTCCAATGTAATTCTTACTCTTACTCTTCTATAGGTGAGGTGTTTTTTCTTTGGCTTCTTTCAGGACTTTTTCTTTGTCTTTGATTCTCTGTAGTTTGAATATGATATGTTTAGGTGTAATTTTTTTGGTATTCATCCTGCTTGGTGTTCTCTGAGCTTCCTGGATTTGTGGTTTGGTTCTGTCATTAATTTTGGAAAATTCTCGGTCGTTACTACTACAAATATTTCTTCTTTTCTCTCTCTCTTCCCCTCTGATATTCCCATTTCGTATATGTTATACTTCTGTCGTTGTCCTGCGGTTCTTGAATATTCCGTCTTTGTTTTCATTCTTCTTTGTATTTGCTTTCCAGTTTTGGAAGTTCATATTGGCACATCTTCAAGCTAACTGATTCTCTCCTCAGCCATGTCCATCTACTGGTGAGCTCATCAAATGCATTATTCATTTCAGTTTCAGTGATTTTGATTTAAAACTTTTCCTTTTGATTCTTTTGTAGAGTTTCCATCTCTGTGCTTATGTTACCCATCTATTCTTACATGTTGTTTACTTTTCCCTAATGAGCGCTTAGCATATTAATCATATTTATTTTAAATTTCTAGTCTGACAATCCCAATCTGTGCTATATGTGAGCCTGGTTCTGATGACTGCTCTGTCTCATCAAACTATTTTTACATTTTAGTATATCTTTTAATTTTTTTTTTTTTTTTTGGAAGTCTGACATGATATATTGGATAAAAGGAATTGAGTTAAATAGTATGAAGTTTTTTTGTTTTCCTGGCTAGGAGTTCGGCTGTGCTTAGTGTTTACTGTAGCTGTAGGTGTCAAGCTAAACTTTTCTCTGTTGTTTTTCAGTTTCCCTAGATACTCCTTCTTAAGTAGCATATGACCCTTGCCTAACTATATTCTTTCCTTAGAGTTTTATATCTTAGCTCTTACGTTTAGATCTGTGATCCACTTTGACTGGCTTCTTGTGGATGATGTGATGTAGGGGTCCAAGTTCATTCTTTTGTGTGTGGATATTCAGTGATCCCAGCACCATTTATTGAAAAGATTATTCTTTCTTCCATTGAATTGTTTTATCAGCCTTGTAAAAAAAAAATCTATCGACTATAAATGTGTTTATTTCTGGACTCCTAATTCTGTTTCATCAATCTATATGTCTGTTATGCTGGTACCATACTGCTATGATTACTATACTTTATAGTAACCAAGGAAATGTGAGTCCTCCACCTTTGTTCTTCTTTTTCAAGATTGTTTTTGGTTATTCTGGGTCCTTGAGTTTCCATTATGAATATTAGTGTCACCTGCTAAAATGAAATCCCTGGATTGCCAAGTTGCTTTAACATATGAAAATCAATTAATGTAATAATAACACTCAATATGCTAGGAATAGAAGTGAATTTACTCACCTGATAAAGAACATCTATGAAAAATGCACAACTAACATGGTGAAATGATTAAAGTTGAATGTTTCCCCCTAAGATCATGAACAAGACAAGGGTATCTGCTCTCACCACTTCTATTCTACATTGTATTGGAGGCTCTAGCCAGGGCAACTGGGCCAAAAACAAAAACAAAACACTCAGCTTGGAAAGGAAGAAGTAAAACTACCTCTATTCACAGATGGCATGATCTTGTATGTAGAAAATCCTAGTGTAACCCACTAAAAAACTATTTGAACGAATAAATTCAGCAGTGTTGCACGGTACAAGATCAGTACCCAAAAATTCACTGTATTTCTCATACACTGGCAAGAAACAATCTGAAAATGACATTAAGAAAAAACAATTCCGTGTAAGATACCATCAAAAATAATAAAATACTTAGGAATAAATTTATAATTGTAAACTATAAAACTTTGATTCTGAAAACTACGAAATACTGATGAAATAAAGAAGACAAAACTAAATGGAAAGAAACCCCATGTTTATAGATCAGATGACTTAATATTGTTAAGATGGCAGTACTTTCCAAATTGATCTGTAGATTGAATGAAACCCCTGTAAGTGACACATCATTGTTCTCCTGCTGCTCCCAAGGTTGCCTCCTAGTCTTTGCTCTCCTGTTTTACTGTGATGTTTCTGGGTGTGGCTCTCTCTGAGTTTATCTTCCTTTGAGTTTGTTGAGTCTCTTGGATATACAGATTAATGTTTTTCATCAAACTTGAGAAATTTTCAGCCATTATTTATTTGGATATTTTTTTCTGCCTGTCCTCTCCTCCTGGTACCCCCATCACGCATAGAATACACATTATGCATAGGTATACCTAGTGGTGTCTCCTAGTTCTTTGAGGCTCTCTTCTCTTTCCTCTCTCTGTGCTTCACATTGCACACACTCTATCGATTTATCTTCGAGTTCATGGATTCTTTCTTCTGTCAATTCACATCTGCTGTTGAACCCCTGGAGTGAATTTTTAATTTCAGTTATTGTTCTTTTTAACTCCCAAATTTGCACTTGGTTCTTTTTTATAATTTCTCTCTCTATTGATATTCTCCATTTGATGAGACATTGTTATCATACTTTACTTTAAATTTTTTTTTCTTCCTTGAGTATAGTTGACATACAATGTTAGTTTTCGATATACAGCATAGTGATTCAGCATCTCTATATGTTATGCTTTGCTCACCACAAAGTGGAGCTGCCATCTGTCCCCATACACTCTTATAGTATCATTGACTGTATTCCCTATACTGTACCTTTTGTTCCCATGACTTACTCATTTCATAACTGTAAGCCTGTATCTTCCACTCCCCTTCACCCATTTTGCCTTCCCCCTCACCCCTCCCCTCTGGCAACCATCAGTTTGTTCTCTGTATTTTTAGGTTTGATTCTGCTTTTTGTTTGTTTATTAATTTGTTTTGTTTTTCAGATTCCACATATGAGTGAAATCATATGGTATTTGTCTTTTTCAGTCTGACTTATTTCACTTGGGCATAATACCCTCTGGGTCCCTCCACATTGTCACAAATGGCAAGATCCCGTCCCTTTTTATGGCTGCGTAATACTCCACTGTATAAGTAAAACACCTACACACCACATCTTTATCTGTTGATGGACGCTTAGGTTGCTTCCATATCTTTGCATTTGTAAATAATGCTGCATTGAACATAAGGGTGCATGTACCCAGGTGCCCCTAAGTGGTTGTTTTTTTAAAAAAAAATAATTTCCACCAGGATGCCTCGGTGGTGCAGTCAGCTAAGTGTCTGACTCTTGGTTTCTGCTCAGTTGTGCTCTCAGGGTCGTGAGGTCGAGCCCCATGTAGGGCTCCACGCTCAGCACCAAGTCTACTTAAGACTCTCTCTCCCTCAGTCCCTACTCCCCTCTCTCTTTCTTAAATGAACAAATAAGTCTTTAAAAAAATTAATTTTCACCAGTTACGGTTGTTTCACTGAGAAGCAGGTCTGTGATGCTCCTCACACTTCACACTGCCGTCCTGGAAGTCGTTGTTCTATGTGCTGTTTACCAGAAGTCAGTCACTACAAGTTGGAATGGTTTTTGAAATTAGCTTGTTTGAAAGACCATTTTATGTCTCGTCCCCCTTTACAGATTAATTTAAATTTATAGGGTTTGTAAGTTCTGCATGAATATGTGTTGTAATTTAAGTCCAAGTTTGTGTATGTGAAACCAGATTTTTCTCCTTAAACAACATTTAGGCATAAAATGTATCTTTGATCATTTTTATCCTCTTTTTCTCTTCCTTTTCCACATGAACTTTATTATCATTTGAAATCACAAATTTCTCTTTTTAATCATGAAGTTTCCATTTCTGAAAATAAAAACTGCTGATAGTAGGAAAAACTTAAGACCGTAAGAAAAATAGGGTCATTGGCTCTTAAAATATATCCATGACCATCTTTTTTTTTTTTTTTTTTAAGATTTTATCCATTTATTTATTTGAGAGAGAGAGAGAGAAACAGCATGAGAGGGGAGAGGGTCAGAGGGAGAAGCAGGCTCCCCACTGAGCCGGGAGCCCGATGTGGGATTCGATCCCAGGACTCTGGGACCATGACCTGAGCTGAAGGCAGTCGCCCAACCAACTGAGCCACCCAGGCGCCCCATGACCATCTTTAAATACATGTATACCTACTAAAATAAAATCATAACATAAAGAGAATATGTGTCATTTTGTACATCTCATGTAACAATAGATACTATTTAGTTTCCACCTACTGTTCCTTGCTCCCTAGAAGATTTTTATGAACTGTGTTCTGTTAATTAGATGCTTCAAGTTTGTTATGCTCTGTTGTGGATAGGATGGACACTGATGGCAGGTTTTTTTCTATATCTGGTTTTAACTTTGTGATTTGTGTTGTTAACTCCCACCTCCATTCTGTGTCGTCGGAAATGTAATGTTTTTGAGATGCTTGAGTGTGAAAAAGCTTTGGACAACTTTTATTGATTCTGCGTAGTTTGGTGGAGAGAGGCTTTCCACCTTGCCTTCCTTTAGCCCACGTTCAGCCCATCAGGGCCCCTGACACTGGGTCCCACTCCCATTTCTTCCTGACAGATGTACAGCTGCAATTCCATTGACTCAGCTTTCTCTGTCTCTTAAAGCTCTTACACCATGGAGACTCCTGATCTCCCTTTGGCTTTCCCTCACATTTTTAGTCTAAGTTCTTGGTTTCCCCTTCTTCGAATGATCCTTACCAGGTGTGACTACAGCTTGTGTCCTTTAGAAGTATACAGAAGTGACTCTGAATAGGAGGCTTTGGTGTGAAGAAGATTCACAGCTGAGAAGAGATTACCGTAAGATCCCTTAATGGCGATCTGTGTTGAATTTCTGATGTTAAGAATAATAAATACTTAATATAAAAAAGCCCCAGAAACGCTGCTATAAAAGTAAAGGTCTCCCTATAATCCCACCCCCAAATATAAACACTGTGGAAGCAATGTGACGTTTTGTCAACTTTTCCCTGAAGCCCCTGCAGGAGCTTGTGGTGGTGGACTGGCACCTGCTCTGGGAACAGCAGCAAGTTCCAGGGCTGTCCTGTTCACTGTAGGATCTCCTCCACACAGTGCGGCGGCCCCCACTGCTGCCCATACGGTCCTCCGCACAAGAACAACCTCAGGTGAAGAATTGTCTTGTTATCATTTTGGCTTGTGTTTGGAGTGCAGTGTTCTGTCAATGACTTGATGCGACTCAGACGAGTCCCTCAGCCTCTCTGGACTTCAGTTTCTTTACCAATGACATTGAGATCATCATTTTCTTGACCTTAAAGGGTTATAGGGTGTAAATGGGACCTTTGGGGGGGGCTTTATAAAGTAAAAGTACTGTATGTTTATAATACTATATTATAGCAATATAACATAAATGTGACTTTTCCATGATGAAGCAGCTACGCATCTATGGTGCTTCTTATATTAAAGGCTTATTTTAGTACCTCTGGTAAATTTTTTGAAATGGTAGATGGTTGCTTTGTTCTTTTAGGGACCTAAGTTTCACCTTTTTTCGTACTTTGGGTCCTAATCTTTGCACTTAATCCTACCTACATTTAGATAGGCCAGTAGATTGGTTTTATCGTCCATACTCTATAAGTAGGTTATTAATACCCCAAATTAAGAAAGTATTTAGATTGGACTTGAAATGAGTTATCATTTGGCATTGTCATCCATATTTTACCTTGTGTCCTTTAAATTCTCTTATGCTACGTAAGTTACCAATCAAGATGTCAGGAGATTCATAAGCAAAGGATTATAAATAGATAACGAGAGAGGAAGTAGGAGCCAATAATCTTGTTCTTCAGATACTAGATAATAAAATATCATTTTCAGAAAGTGATATTTCATACCTGTTAACTAAGCCAACACTAAAAGGTTGTAGTGCCCAGTGTTGCTGAGGTTTGGTGGGATCTGTGTGCTTACTCACGCCTGCTGTTGAAGGTAGCATGGCAGTTCGTACGAGAGCGGTAAAAATGTTTGTAACATTTGATCTGTGGTAATCCCATTCCAGTTTACAATACCACTTCAGAGTACTTATCACAAATGAATCATTCAAAAGAAGGAGAAACTTTGGATTTCATTATAGTGTTATCTGTGATATAAAAAATCAGAAATAGTATAAATCCTCCAGGCAACCATCACATGTATAAATTTAGGGAACTGCTGTGCGTCCATTGCGTTTAATGATGATGAGGACTATGGGGCAACAGGGAAAAATGTATATACTATAAACTTGTTTAAAAACTAGCCATGATGATGTCTATGAAATAGGCGTATAAGGGAGGAATAAAGGTGAACTTGGAAAAATAAGACCTATTCATACACTGCGGTAGGGGGTCCGTGACTGCTCCTGGGCTGGCGGAAGGGGCCGGTGCAGCCGCCCCGCCCACGCCCTCACTGTCCCCTCTCCTTGCAGCCGGCTCCAGCAGCTCCGGGGGCTCCCTGTGCTCGGCCGGTGGCCGTGTGGCTATGGGCTCCCCGCCGGGGCCGGGCTGGGGGGCTTCCCCTCCCGGAGCCGAGGCCGCGCCCAGCCTGAGATACATGTCTTATGGTGCTTCACCCCCCAGCCTGGAGGGGCTCATCACCTTTGAGGCCCCTGAACTGCCAGAGGAGACACTGATGGAGGTGAGAAGAGCCCTGGAGGGTGTCGTAGCCACGGCGGGAGAGCTAAATGCTCTCGAAAGTTCCGACGGGTTTTTTCTTTTCTTTAGCTTGTCTTTTCTATTTGAAAACCATTGCTGACATGTTTTCAGAGTTATGTGGACAGTGACACTCATCCAACAAGCTTTGGTTGATAGGAAGTGACAGAGATTTTTCCTCTGAAGTTTAGTTACTATTGATAGGACTTGGAAAGCATAACCTTGGTCCTAAAACCAGAACTTTTTATTTTCAGTGCTTGCTTTTCTTTATAACATAAAAATGATTACACTTGGGCTTAAAAAGTAATAAAGCATAATGCCAGATGCGTCACGATGCAGAAATAACCCTCCCAGGCAGATGCTCGTACTCCTAGACCAGCTCCTGTCCTCTGTGGAGCCAGTTCTGCAGGGAAACGCACATCAGAATCATGCCGAACACAGATTCAGAACAGGAGAAGTTCACTCGATGACTTAAAGACTGTGCCAGTTCAGTTCCCCGGTCTGGCGTCCAGGAAGCATGCAGTGGCCTACGTGGTGTCCTCACCCCTGATTACAGTGCTGACTTAGCCTCCACTTCCAATTAAAATGATCAGTTCTCCAGACCAAGAGAACAGATGCTCTCTCCATGCTGAACCTGTAGCATTTCTATTTTCTGTGAATGAGAACTAGGTATTTCACAGAAAAGGTATAAAATGGTGCCTGCAAAATGTATCAGTGATTTTATAGTAGATTTAGTAGTAATCTTGAACATGTGTGTGACCTAATGCTAAAATTGGAAAAGCAGTTGTCAGAGTTTTTTCAGTCTCCATCAGATTAGACACAAATTGTTTTCCAATACATTTTCCAGTGTATTAGAATATATAGTCCAGTACGCTGTCAGACCTTCACAAGCTAATTGGTTTATTCTCCTTTCTCTAGGAAAATGATTCTCATCCTTTTTTTAATCATAAAAGGAGAATGAGAAGCTTAGTCTTATTTGAGATTTCAGGAAACATTTATAGCTAAAAACACATCTCAAAACAACATTAATTTTAGACTACCCATTTTTAATGCATGCTACTATGTCTGCCTATACTCCCCTCATTAACTAACTGAGCAGCTCACAGAATTTAGAGCTTTGGTATTAGGAATCCCTGTGAACTGAAAACCCAGCAGAAATTAAAGCATCCCTGAAACTATAAGACAGTAGAATCTGCAAAACTATCAAGAAGTGTGGTTTAATGTGCAGCATATCCTTATAATCCTGATAATTTATTTTGTCATGTATATTGATTTAATTGTTTGGTTTTGTTGTTGTTGTTTTTTCTAGTAAAAGCACAGTGACCTCATATCTTTGAAACTTCATTTTGTGGCCACTCTCATCCATACACACAAACACACGCACACACCCACATTTTGTTTCACCTGTGTTTATTTTCTTACTAGTTTTCTAGAATTTAAAAATCTTAGTCTGTTCTGCTCATTCTGATATTCCTAAGTATAGAAACACTGTAGCATCGACCCTGGTTTATATACAGAAACAAGTATGCACCTCTTCTTAGCTGCAAGTTTCTAAGACAAATTGGCTTTGCCACAGCGAGAACACACGGACACCTTACGCCACCTCAACATGATGCTGATGTTCACGGAGTGCGTGCTGGACCTGACAGCCGTGCGGGGGGGTCACCCGGAGCTGTGCACATCCGCTGTCTCCTTGTACCAGATCCAGGAGAGTGTGGTCGTGGACCAGATCAGCCAGCTGAGCAAAGACTGGGGGTACGTGCCCCCTTTGTCATTCACTTACAGATTCTCCGTGCTTTCTGTAAATTCGTGTCTGAGATGGAGGGCCTGTCACACGCCAGCGATCATGTCTCCTCATGAAAAGCTTCAAGGGAGCTCTTAGTTATGTTACTGTGCTAGATTTCACTTGTGAGCCAGGACTTGAAGATCCTGCAACCTTAGCATTGCCTTTTCCTTGTAACTGATACTGTTGAAGATATTTGATGATGAAGAGATTGTATTGGTTTTTGAGTCTACCTGTTGTATTCAAAGTGAACCGTTTTCCTTCAGGAGTTATTTGTGCGCTAAAAATGTCAAGGAGAATGGCATTCCTTTAGAAATGCTATCTGAATGGTGACCCTATGCGTAGAGAGTGGAGTCTGGCGTGTTGGCTCCCAGGATAACACTCTGCTGTCTTCCTTCCGGGTGCAGGCGGGTGGAGCAGCTGGTGTTATACATGAAAGCAGCCCAGCTCTTAGCAGCCTCTCTGCATCTCGCCAAAGCCCAGATCAAGTCCGGGAAGCTGAGCCCGTCCACGGCTGTGAAACAAGGTACGGGGGCAGTGTGACCACTGGACGCCCACGCCCTCACGCCGCCCCTTTCCCCATCACACCGAGAGAGAGTTTGATGAGGAATCCTGTGTTATTAAATATTCTTAGATGGGCAAAGATGCTGACTTCTCTGGGTTTTGTTTTTGCCATTTAATTGATAGAACAGTCAGAAGCGCTTTATTCTCAACTTTTTCTTAACTGGAAGAGAACCCATGAAAGAATCTGATTTCCGGTCTTTTTTCCCTCAAGGATCATTTAGTGCCACTTTACTTAAATCAATGGAAAAGGTGCATGTTACTGTGACTTTGTTTTTATTTTGGGAGGAAAATTAAAATTAGTTCTCAACTTCTTTTCAGTTGTCAAAAATCTGAATGAACAATACAAATTCTGCATCACCATGTGCAAGAAACTTACAGAAAAGCTGAATCGCTTCTTCTCTGACAAACAGAGATTTATTGATGAAATCAACAGCGTGACCGCAGAGAAACTCATCTATAACTGTGCTGTAGAAATGGTAACTCTTTCTGAGGTTGAATATTATATAAGAGTATCTTTTGAGTTGAATACCTACTTGATACTTTCCTTTTTTAATTTTTTTTATTTTTTATTTATTTATTTTTTAAGATTTTATTTATTTATTTGACAGAGAGAGAGATAGCGAGAGCAGGAACACAAGCAGGGGGAGTGGGAGAGGGAGAAGCAGGCTTCCTGCCGAGCAGGGAGCCCGATGTGGGACTCAATCCCAGGACCCTGGGATCATGACCTGAGCTGAAGGCAGACGCTTAACGACTGAGCCACCCAGGCGCCCCTTTTTTTATTTTTTAAAAAGATTTATTTATCTGAGCGAGAGAGCACTAGTGGGAGGGGCAGAGAGAGTCTCAAGCAGACTCTGTGCTGAGCACAGAACCCGACGCAGGACTCGATCTCATGACCCTGAGGTCACAGCCTGAGCCAAAACCAAGAGTCAGAAGCTAAACCGACTGCACCACCCAGGCGCCCTTTGACGTTCTCCTTTTAAAAAGAGTTTCTGCCCTTAACCATTCCCAAGTCCCAAACATTGTGACTCCCTCTTACGAAAGGAGTAATTGGATGTCATTAGCACAAGTAACACATTAAGTAACATTGACTACCACACTTGGTGACATTTCATTGTACCTCTTAAAATGGCTAACATTAGGACTGTCTAATCTTTTTATACTTTGCATCTAAGAGCCTTGGCTGGATATGCATTTTCCGCATTTTCTACTATTTAAGAAATTTTGGCATAATAAAACATTAGAAGAAATACTGCTGTGTTAACCAATCCACATGCCCAGACTCTGCTTACTGACCTTACTTAAGTATAGACACAAAGTAAAATCTGCTTTTCCAGCTGTGTAGCTATACTTCTGGAAATCACTTGTTTCTGTCTCATGAGGGGAAAACTGCTCTGAAGTAGAGATGAAATTAGGGACTGTTAAAGAAGTGGTTAAGTGGGGAAAAAATTAGTGACCAATGTTATTTTTGCCACATTAACATAATAAATCTCCTTCTCCCCTGCCAAATTTGTCCGCTTTGAATTGTACTGTTATACTGCCCTTGGCCTCATTCTGAAAGCCATTATCAAAAGTCATGGGAAAATAACTGTAGAATATAAACTGTTGACAAGAATAATAGACAGTATTTTGCTCTAAACTATTGCTATGAATAATATGCATTCTATCACTCTATACTGAATTAACACTTCATATGATAAATTATTTTTAGAAGTTTGTGCCAGGAAGAATGTCCTGTCATCTCCAAAGGAGTTATGGTGTTCTGTTCTTTTCTGATAATAAGAGCAGTATTGACTTTGCCCGGGCTGCATAGCCAGCTTACTGTTATTAGCACTACGTTTAGTTATTTCTTTTTCCTTTTCAGAATGGACCTTCTGTACCCATTTTGTTTGTTTTATTGTTAAGTGGCTTTAAAGTATTGTTTGGAAGAAACAGATGATATTGACAAATACATTAGGATACTGGGTTACTGACAGTCCTGGTATTTAATGATTTAAAGAGAATGTTCAAAAACAAAATTCAGCCAAGTAAAATTGAAGATCTAATTGGCTTTGTTAAATGACTTATGAATCAGGCAGCATCCCATCTAGCAAGTAGAGGGGAGCTCTGCTGAGCTAAATAAAGCAAAGGTTTTTAAAAGGGAGAGAGGGCCATAAAAAAGAAGAAAGGAATTTATTAGCCAGAAGTGCATTGTTCAGGCAAAGTTGCCCTCCTGTGGGGGAGCGGAAGGGGTCTATTGACCAGGAAATGCCATGTTGACTGGTTAAAAGTTACATTCCCGAGGGACTGAGACTGCAGTTAGATTGGGTATTAAGTCTTGGTTTACTGACTTGCCCTAAGTGATGCCATTTGGGGCCTCATTTCAGAATACTGTTGGGAAAACTTCTCAAATACAACCTGTGAATACTACTGCGTCCCATCTTTCCAGAAAGCCCCTACCCACCTTTTCCATCACCTGGCGGGCTCCCTGCTCCTTCTCCAGGCTCAACCTAAACATCACTTCCTGGAGGCTTTCCCTAATCTTCTCTTCCATAGTTGGCTTAGATGCACCCAGTATATATTCTGTACCATTCCAGGGCTTCCTCCTCTAATACCACGTATCCCTTGGAATTAGAATGCCATGTTTTCCAGACCTGTACGTCCTTCTGGATGGTGCGCTCTCCTTCACCTTGTGCGCAGTGCTAACAGATGACTTTTAGCACCATTTAATTATCTTATTATAACAAAATCTACTTTACTGAAATGGTCAAGTTGCCCTAGTATGAAAGTGTATGTTTAAAATAAACTTTTTAGTGTAGTCCTAGAAGAGCCACTTTAGAAGTATAAGTTTTATGAGTCCTGCATCTGAGTCCAAGATCACATTTGAAAGCAGAGTAACTCTCATCAAGAAGCTCCTGTTTTATTTTGCCCATCTGATGAATCTTTGAGTTTTATATAGTTTGGTAGATTATATCATTTTGTCAAAATGTGTTAATTTTAGAAAGATTGCAATAAAATCTGCATTGCCCAAATGGATTCATATTTTCTTGGAAAAGTTAAGACTCTCTTCGTTTCTGCTGACTTGGCTTCAGGTTCAGTCCGCAGCCCTGGATGAGATGTTTCAGCAGACGGAAGATATTGTTTATCGCTATCATAAGGCAGCCCTTCTTCTGGAAGGCCTAACTAAGATTCTCCAGGACCCTGCCGATATCGAAAATGTGCATAAATGTAAGTTGACTTAGAAATCAGTGTGTTTATCGATGACAACGGAGTTGTCTCCCTCAGATGCAGCAGGAAGAGCAAGCAGTTTGGCATCGTACTGCCTGGGTTTGGGTCTTGGCTTTGGGCAAATCACCTGCCTTTTCTGTGGTCTGTTTCTTCTTCCAAAAGATGAGAGAGTTTGAGGATTGGAGATAATGCCCATGAAGTCCTGGTGGCTTTTGATTTTTACAGTGCAGTACTGTGCTGTCAGATGTGTGTTTGTGCATTGGTTTTATTGTTAAATAATCATAAATGCAGCTATTTTAAGCCTCGTGAGCTTATTGGTGACCAGAGAATTTCACGAAGACTCTCTGACGACTCTACGATAGATCTGGAATAGACAGCAGAGTGGAGATTGATAGGCTGCCAGGATGATGATATCATTTACCATATAGATGCACTGGTGTTTGAGGAGGAGGTGGTGGACCCTTTGGAGTATACGTGCTCACACCACATTTTGAAGAGCCTCAAGGGGATGACAGTTCTAAAATGATTTGCAGTTGTGAGAAAGCTAGCTGTTAAGATCTAAGTGTCCTTTTTTTTTTTTTTTAAGATTTTATTTATGTATTTGACAGAGAGAGACACAGCGAGAGAGGGAACACAAGCAGGGGGAGTGGGAGAGGGAGAAGCAGGCTTCCCGCCGAGCAGGGAGCCTGATGTGGGGCTCGATCCCAGGACCCTGGGATCATGACCTGAGCTGAAGGCAGACGCCTAACGACTGAGCCACCCAGGCGCCCTAAGATCTAAGTGTCCTTTATCTTACGTGCTAGGTTTTGCCACTGCGCATCACTGAGCTGGAAATTACATCTCAACAATTATCAGGCAGAAAGAAGAAAAAATACTCAGAATGGTTAACTTTGGGCCAAAGAAAGTACAGAGACAAGGATGCACGTAGAGAATTAGTGGTGGTGGTTTTTTTTTTTTTTCATTAGTTCTTCTTGCCTTGGTTTTGACAATAGAAATGATTTTCGATATGAATTTATTTTATTTTTAGATAAAACTAGTATTGAAAGAAGATTGTCAGCACTGTGCTGTAGCACCGCGACCCTGTGAGCGGCCGAGGGCTCGTCCCTGGACCAGTGGTGGGACTGAGGAGAGAAGTTTGGTATCACGGCTTGGGTTCTGTTTCCCCATCCCCAGGAAACCTTAGTTTCTCACCTGGTGACTACCAAAGAACAAGCATGACTTCAAAAAGGAAAAACAATCCAAAAACTACATACTTGTAGGAAATCTGCCTTATTGGAGACGTCACCCCTTCCCTTTTCTGTGTAGAAGCAGAAGCAAGAGTATTCCAGTTGGCTCTCAGTTTGAACTTGGTCAATAAATGTACCTTAGAAATAGAAATATCAGTGCAGTTATTCCTAAGGATAATTAAGAACGAAACAAAGTGAATGGCTCTGTACTCAGTTCACCAGAGCAGTGTGTGAAATTCCACGTGTTTACTGAGGTATAAAAGTAAAAAAAATGGACATCTCATCCAGACAGTTGGATATCTGGGGTAGGCTTGTCTAATAAATCTGAGCACGCACCCTTCAACAGCTCAGGAAGATAGAGCTTGAGAACAAGCTGAAAGAAGGCTCTTGGAAGAAATTGTGAAATCTTCTATTTGATCTAATATGGACACATGTTAATCTTCCAAAATCTTTCATATTGCACTAATTTATTAAAACAACTGTGTATTGGATTTTGCAATTTAAAACTAACTGAGGCACAATGGACTTGTTTAAAATATTTTACTTGATTATATTATATACACACACCCTTTCCAGAATTCACACGTAATCTCTAGTGGACTTTTAAATGGTAAAAACTTGTGTTCGTGTGAACCTTTGCATTTTTTTAACCTATCCGTCTACACATACAGATTTTCTCAGTGGTATTTTTGAGTTGCTGGTTGTTTGCTTTTGGTTGTATTTTCTTATTGTGCATGCAGAATGTGCATCAACGCCTGTGGTCTCTAGGTTTACTAAAGGCTCGGTTTATTTGGGCAGTATTAGGAAAAAATACCAATTCAGGATACTCTCAAGAATTTTAATAGGGCCAAAACAAAGTTGGTGACCTAAAGGCTTGTTGGTGATGGGAGTTTCTACATGAAGTTAGTGAAAAATGAGGTTTGTCTTCTCTTAGGAAAACGGGCAGCTCTCTCCAGCCTAATGTGTATTGTTCGTGTTCGTCCTGACCGTTCACCAAACAGCTAGTCACGGGGAACGCGGGCAGGTCATGTCCCTCCAGAAACGGTTCCTGCATTGTGTATGGTTTGGTTTCTTTTACTCACCTGCTTGAATACTTGAATAAACCGCTCTCCAGTTTTAATCCCTTTATTTTTATCCTTTTAGCTAACATAATCCAAACTCTGACAAATTGCACAGAAGCTCTTTGGCATTAATCTAATTTTAAGTGTACTGATAAAGACAGACAAAAACATGGTTTTTCCTTTACTTTGACGAAGTAATGTAATTTTTACCTTATTTATCTGTATGAAATTCCAGCAGTTAATTTGAACATTTATTTATACGATGTTTGTATTTTTAGGTCTTTAATACAGTGTTTCTACCTCTCATTTGTAACTGCATGCATTATTCTCGAAACTAGGTAAAACTCACGGAATCGTTGTGTAATAGCCTTTTTATTCTTGTGTGTACAGATGTATATTAAGGTAAAATAAAACTGAGAAAGTGTTTCTAGGGTAAAGCTGAGTCCATATTACGTGGCTTGTCAAGCCAGCTCCTTCCTCGGTGAGTTTGGAGGCTCGGGCGTTAATATCTTCTGTCCTGCCCCAAGATTTCAGATGCTCGGTGACCGTCCCGCAGGCTGCCACGCACGTAGGCTATGCGATGGGGTTCCCGTCCCTCCCTGCAGGGCTTATAAGCACCGTTACTAGGAATACTCTGTTGTGTTATCATTTTTTTCAAGCGTCCCAGGCAATTTCATTTATGTTCTCATAGTCCTCACCCACGTGATCTCAATAGGTCCTCCAAGGAGCTGGGTTCATTCTGGCCCACCTGACCCGTCCTTTTTTTTTTTTTTTTAAACAACACAGGATGAAACAGGTTCACCTCGAGTAAGTGATTGATCTTAAGTCAGGTAACTAGGGAGGTAGGTAAGCCATGCTTTGTGACTCCCAAGTTCTTTCTTCTCCCTCTTGTATAACAAAGGTCCGTCCCGTGGTGAGTGCTGTATGTGAAACCGGGGTGTGTGGACGGCAGAGAACAGACTGTAAACTCATGAATAATGGTTCTGATTCTACCCCCATTATCAAGGCCAATTGTTTTCAGAGATTTTTGCCTTGACTATAGCAATAATAAATGCTTTATGTTTCCATGAGTATTTTTTTTTAATTTCTTGTCATTGATTTCACAAAGTAGAAATGGGCCAGTCCGCACACTCATGGGCTGCCACCCAGATTTGAGCCATCACGCGGAAAGTTAGTGACCACACGGACGTAAGTAAGGAGAGGAGTCGGTGAATTTGCTAACCGGCTACCCGTGCGGTCAGGATTTGCCCGAACCGCGCCCGGGACCAGACCTCGCGGATCCCGCTCCTTCTCCCCGCCCAGAGGACTAGCAGAGTCCCGGAGAGGAGCTTATTACTCTCAGGGTCGGGCCGTCCTCAGTCTCCCCAGGGCGAGGAGGAAGAAGCTGAGCGGAACGTGATCTCTCCGGGGCCTTGAGCCCGTTTACCCCTGGGGCTGGGCCCTTGAATCTTCAGCTGTGGAAGCTCTCGGGACCTGCTCACGCCCCTTCCTGGTCCCCCCGAGCCCTTGTGAGAGTGCGCCTCTGGGAGAGCGTCCGGATGGTCCTTTCCTCACCGGAATCAGAGGGAGCCCCATCAGAAGCCATCCGCCTAGCAGAGCACTGCACTCCTGCGGGGAACGGACAGTGAGCCCCGAAAATCTCAGCTCCTGCGCAAGAGGCAAAGCCAAGCAGGTGAAGCGTCGGTGTGAATTCAGGGAGCGGACTGTGGTAGAGGAAGGCACGGAGGCTGAGAGCCTGCTGTCCCCGCAGGGCCTGAGCAGGGCAAGAGGACCCGTGTCTGCGCCCCGCAGGCAGAACTCACCCGTGGGTGCCCCCCTTGGCCCCGAGAGCTCTCAGCCCAGTGTTTCAAGTGCCCTGGAGATCTCTTCGTTGTTCAGAGCGGTCCCTTTCAACAGCCGCCAGGGTGCCTCCTGCGAGGGCGTCTGAGCCCAGGAGGCTGCAGAGGTGACTCCGCCCTGGGGCTCCCCGAAGTCTGCACTCGGGGGAGGCCGCCCGGCGCCCTCCTGCTCTGGGACGGTCCTGCGCTTTGGGAGTTGGCTTTAGTCCCTAGGAGAGGCCGTCTGGGCGCTTGCTTGAAGACTGCTCTCTCCCTCCTGGGGCGTGGCTGTCCCCTGGCCGTGTGTCCTTGGGCTCCTGCCCCAGCGCCTGTGTACCTGCCAGTGGGGGGAAGGGCCCAGAGCTCAGGGAGTCGCAGGGAGGCTGAAACAAGTTCCCCGAGCATGAAGTGGGAGCAGCCCTCAGGGACGCCTGCCCTTAGGGTGAGTGCTGGTTCTCCGCAGCCCCTCGCGGGTTCCTTTTGGGGAGGGGTGTGTTTGTTCGGGGCAAGGCCTGGAGTTAGGGCTCCAGGAGCCACACTGGCTCCAGCTGGACGACTTCTGAGAGGATACAGCTCCTTCCCCAGCTGACCCACAGGAACCTGCGTTCAGACATCCTTTATTTACCCTCGTGGCCCAATGTGGCAGTTTTAAGAAGTGTCTATATCAATCTACTACTTATTACTTTGATTCTCATACCAACCCTTGCCTCATTTTACAGATGGAAAAACAGACTTGGGGAGTAATCCCCCCGCCCCCCACACACACACCAAGAGAAAAGCCCCACGGCTGGGTAGGGGCTGGGCTGCCGGGCTGGGGGCTGGGGAGCCTGCATGCGGGGAGCTCTCCTCTCTGTGCCATGTGCCTAGCGCCCCAAACCTGCTCACCGCCACGTCCTTGTAACACCTTTCTGGTGATGTCCAGGAGGAGGGGGAAAGGCAGGCTTCTGTGTCATTTGGACGCATCTTCTGCGTAGCAGGAGGCTGCAGATTTCAAGAAGCAGGGGAGTCCGCAGCTCTGTGCAGTCCCTCTTGGGCCTGGAGCTGGAGCCGAGAGCAGTAGGTTTCAGAAACCACCCCCTCGAAACTTCCAGCGAGAGGGTTTCAATGGCATATTAATGAACTCGAGCGTTTGGTGGACCCGCTCAGCAGTTTCCTGGTTTGTGTCCACGCGTGTCAGTGATCTTGAACAGCAGGGAATTGGTCCCATCCCAGGTGAGAGGAGCCTCCATCCCAGGCTTGCCCAGGGGACCCCCCTCCCACCCGCTTGCCCCAGGAACTGCTTAGTCTCCCCCTGCCTTGGCCTCACACCCTCAGCATGGCCCTGTCCAGTGTGTGGTTCACACGGCGCCAGCCCCTCGGGGCCCCCGGAGGAGCGCAGGGAGGTTAGGGTGGGGGAAAGGCTAATGGAAAATAAGGACATTCCCTCGGCCCCCCCAGGAGCCTGCCAGGGGGAGCAGCGGAATAAATGAGCCCCAGGCATGGAGGGCCAAGCACCCCACCGATGTTCCGAGTCACCCAGCTCAGAAGAGGGAAGCAGATGCAGGAGGCCTTGGTGTCCTCTTCCCTGGATGTGTGTTCAAGAGACTAGGTGTTCACGAGCCTTCTGCACAGGACCAAACAGTAAGTATTTCAGGTTTTCGGGGCTATAGGGTCTCTTGCAGCTACTCAGCCCTGCCGTCCTACGCCAAATAGCAGCCCCAGACAATACACAAATGGACACAGCTCTGTTCCCATAAGCCTTTATATACAGACATTGAACTTTTCATCTCGTGGAGTTTTCATGTGTCACATAATTTTTTTTTTTATCTTTTCCATCGATTTAAAAATGTAAAAACAAAACAAAACAAACGCCACTTTTAGCGTATAGGCCTGGGTGCGCAGGTGGTAGTTTGCTGGCCACAGGCATATCGATTAACAGCAGAGGCAGGTACCCCAGATGCAAATGATGATGAGCGAGACACGTCCGTGGTGCCCACTGAAGGATGAGCTCTCCTTGCACGTCCCTGGTGTCCGGTGGGCCCAGTTAACACGGATGTGAACTCATCCCAGCGGGTCGGAAGCCGAGCCCGGGTACCCACCTCTGCTTTAAAACAATTCATGAAACTGTCAGTAAATATACAGAAGGCACGATTTTTGCATAATTCCTAGTTTTGGAACATTTTGGGGGAGTGATTTTGTTTTTCTTGGTTCTTCCACAGTGTTCTATACTTCTTAGTCTTGCGGGGTGGCCTTGGGCGAGTCACTTCACCTTCCCGAGCCTGCAAAGGAGTACCTGCTGAAACGGTTTTTGAAGGGAAAATGCCCTTTGCACCGTGACTGGCACTTAGCAAGGGTTCAATAAATGGTGGTAGTTTTGCTTTTCATACTAAAACTATGCAACGCCGTGCTCTCTTGGGCTGGGCTGGATGCCCTGTTCCTAGAAACAGCTGCTTGGAGTTGTTCTAACTGCTAAAGTTAGCATCCACACGTGGACACAGGCCAGGGAGCCTGTCCTTGGGCCCCTGCCCCCTCTCAGCATGGCCGATCCTCCACAAACATTTTAGCTCTATTTTCTTGATGGGTTTAAAATATGAAATAAATGTATTGTGTGTCTGTAAATTAAAACGGTTCCCTCTGAAATCGTGCGTCCTGTCCCCGGCCGACAGTGGGCGCCCACCCACAGGAATTAGGTGTCCTGGATGCCCATGGGACCCTGGGATGGGTCTGGGTTCCTCACTGCACTCTAAGAGAGAGGACCAAGTACCTGTAGTGTCGGGGGGAGGAGGGGAAGGGAGGCCTGGTAGCTGGGAGCAGACAGTAAGGGAAGGCCTGCCAAGGGGTCACTGTCATGGACCCCTTTTGAGAGTCCAGGGGAAGTGTCAGAGAAGTGCACAAGCTCAGAAGGACAAAGCTCAGAGAACTCCCTTGGTGCTCTCCAGAAGCCCAGCTCCCTCCCTACGGGAGGCAGTGAGGTGAGTCCTCAGCAGCGCCCCCTCTCCCCGGGGAAACTCTTGCCCCAAAGATTCTCTCAACCCCCTCCTGGCACGTGGCTGGTGCTCTGTGGCTCAGGGAGCCTCACTTGTATGTGTAGGTTTGCTTGATGTTTAGCTGGGGCATCCAGGAGGGTTTGGCCGCCTGTCCGTCGTCTTCCGTCTTCCGGCAGGCTAGCCCAGCCTCGTGGATGCCACGGCATCCCGTGGACATAAGAGGGCGAGCTGCAGGGCTGTTGCACCCTTCTAGGCCCTGCTGAGCCCTGTTTGCTAATGTCCCATTGGCCAAGTCCAGATTCAAGGGCTGGAGAAATAGACTCCCTGTCCTGGGAAGTATGGCAATGACAATGCAAAACCGCCCACACACAGGGATGGGAAGAATTCCTGTGGTCATTGTCACCATCTACCATAAGCAGAAACGACTCTGGCCAACTGAAGCAAAAAGGAATTTGGAGAAAAAAAAGGAAGAAAGAAAATGGTTCTGTCTGATTGGTGCAGCTGGATTACATGCAAGACCCTGTTTGCAGGGTGGGCAGAGGCCTCAGGTAGAATGCCTGGTCGTCTTTGTATGCAGGGAGAAGAGGTCAGAGGTCAGGACGCATGCAAACACATGGGCAGTGGTGAATGGCTTGGCTGCGTGGTTGAGGGTCTAGAAGAAGCAAGACTGAAAAATTGGGAGTTGGGACTTGGGGAAGGGGCCGGTGGATGACCTAGGAAGTGGGCACAAAGTGTTGTACTTTGTGTCAATGGCCACCAGAGGGGGCACTAAGCAAACCAAGTGGACAGGATGACTGGTCCTGTGGAGTCCACCAGCCTCTGTCCTTGGTCCCCCCCGGTGCTTGCACCATGAGCCCACCGCAAGCCGGCCATGGGGACAGAGTTAGAGGCGATCTGTGGGCCCAGCCAGCTATATTCACTAATGCCCAGCCTGCCCGCAGAGGAGGCCAAGGCTGACCTCATTGTGTTGCTCTCTCTTGAGACCAGCCAGGCTGGCCCTGATGCCTTTCATAACGGCTGGTCCTCAGAAGGTCCCATAGAAGCCAGCAGCAAGGATCGAGGGGTCACACTCTCAGCAACACATGGTTGCATTGGCTCTCTTTCTTCCCTGTCTCACTCAGGCTCCCCTGGAACCACAAACCCCGGGGTGAAGTCCCTGCGGGCAAGATGACCCTTTATCTCCCGCTTTTTCAGGTACCCAGGCCAGCACAGTGCTTTGAGCACCCCCCGAAGATGGAGGGCCAAGGGCTGCTCCCAAGTCCCTCCAGCGGGACCTGTGGGAGAACTTGTATACGTAACTTCCGAAGCTTGGGGGACATTCTAGGAAGGTGTAGGACCAGGGATGTTGTAGAACTTGCCCCCAGGAAGAACTAGCTCCACAGACCAGCTGGGAAAGAAGAGTGGGTTTTCGGGAGCACAGCATGAGACCCACCAGTCCACTGTGATGAGTGAGTCGCCTACTGGAAGAAGGGTCGGTGGGAGTGCGAGAAACCAGAGCCCCCCCACCCCTCCACTGCAGGTGGGAACGTAACATGGAGCAACCACTATGGGAAACAGGATGGCGGGTCCTCAAGAAATTAAATGTAGAATTACCATAGAATCCAGCCATTCCACTTCTGGGTATAGCCCCCCAAGAATTGAAAGCAGAGACGCGAGCAGATCCTTGTGGGCCCACGTTCACAGCAGCATTATTCACAAAAGCTAAAACATTGGATGCACCCCAAGTGTCCATCAGTGGATGAATGCATAAAATGTGGTCTCTGTATCATTTAGTCTTAAAAAGCAAGGAAATTCTGGCACATTCTCCAACATGGATGCACCGTGAGCACATCTCATCATGCTGGGTGGAAGAAGCCAGTCACAGAAGGACAAATGCTATGTCATTCCACTTGTATGAGGTACCCAGAGTCGTCAAATTCGCCGAAACAGAAGGGAAGGATGGTGGTTGCCAGGGGCTGGGGAGTCGGTGCCAGATGGGGACAGAGTTTCAGTTTCGCAAGATGAGGAGTTCTGGAGGGTGGATGGGGGTGCGAGAACGAAACTTATCTTTTCTTATGGTCCTAGTTTCCATAGTAAAAATAAATAAAAGTCCAAAGTCAGCTTGTGACAGGGGGAGGCAAAGACGGAGCGGAAGGAAGGCGGTGAGGTCCAAGAACAGACAGGCCCTGGGGCTGAGCAGTGAGCAACTACAGCAACGGGGCTGAGCCAGAGCCCCACGCAGGGGCACCCTCAGTGGCCGAGGGTCTTGGAAATGGGACTGCCGGGAAGGGGAGAGGGCTGGGATTTGTGAGGGACAAAAGCACTGACCTGGTCTGGAACCCACCACAGGGGTCCGGAGGAGTCCTGCCCACTCCTGGAGCCTGAGATCAGGGGCTCAAGAGGAAAAACTGCCCCCCCGGAGGGAGGGGGCCGTAGGGGCCCCATTCTTTGTCCCGAGGAGCAAACCGGATTTCCAGTTCAGCCAGGGAGGGAGGAGTGGGGCTGTGCTTTCCAGAAGGTCCAGGGGAGGGGTTTGGGCGGATGGGGGGTGGGGGCTGAGCAGGTGGGGCGACGGTATGTGGGGGAGGAGGAGCGGGGGCACGAATAGTGTCCATGATGGGCTCTGTACAAGAGCAGCTCAAGTGGTGTGAGTCTTACTTTTCATAGTAAGAGGGTCTCAGAGCAAAGGCTGCTATGAGAGGTGGGTGGAGAGCAAGGGAGGAAGAGACGAAAGCTAGTCCTTCCACAGGGGTGCCAGGGGTCCCGGCCCCAGGCCTGAAGCTGGTCCCTACATCTCTCCCCAGATGGGACTGCCACAGGGGCCACCTGGGCCCCTCCCAGCTGGGGGAAGGACTGTCCTCTTTTTTGTCTTGAGGTGGTTTGCTTTGCGTTGTCCTTGGCAACACGTGTCCTTCTAAACATTCTGTGGCTCCCCATTGCACACGGCCCTGCCTAGCTCACCGAACTGCTCTGGGCTCCCTGAACAGACTAGGTCAGGGCTGCCTTGCCCCAGACTTCGTCCCGTGAAAAGCCCTCACTGTCCAGAGCCCCTTCCCTGCCGCCCCACTCTACCCCCAGCCTGAGCTTGTGCCTTCTCCTGCCCTGGCCCTGGCCCCGGGGCCCTCAGCTTCCCCTCCCCTGGGACTCCTCTCCCCATTGCCTTTCAGTGGGGGCTTATTGAGAACGGGCACATAGTGGGGGCTTGTTGAGAATGGGCACATAGTGGGGGCTTGTTGAGACTGGGCACATAGTGGGGGCTTATTGAGAACGGGCACATAGTGGGAGCTTGTTGGAAACTGGCACATAGTGGAAGCTTGTTGAGAATGGGCACATAGTGGGGGCTTGTTGAGAATGGGCACATAGTGGGGGCTTATTGAGAATGGGCACATAGTGGGAGCTTGTTGGAAACTGGCACATAGTGGAAGCTTGTTGAGAATGGGCACATAGTGGGGGCTTGTTGGGAATGGGCACATAGTGGGGGCTTCTTGAGAATGGGCACATAGTGGAAGCTTGTTGAGAATGGGCATGTAGTGGGGGCTTGTTGGGAACGGGCACATAGTGGGGGCCTGGGAAATTCTTGCTGCTTTGCTGAGTGCATAGACCCTTCCAGCGGCTTCTCTCTCTCAACGTCCTGTGAATGGAAGGAACCAGAGGGACTCGCTTCCCTGTGGAAGACCCCTCTCCTCCTCTTTATATTTATAAGTACTTTGTGTTGACTGCAGAAACCTCTTTCTTTTTTTTTTTTTTTTTTTTTTAGGAGAGGGAGAGGAGGGGAGGGGCAGAAGGTGAGGGAGAGAGAGAATCTTAAGCAGACTCCCTGCCGAGCCTAGAGCGCCATGCGGGGCTCGAACTCACAACCCTGAGATCATGACCTGAGCTAAAATCAAGAGTCAGACGCTCAACCGACAGAGCCACTCAGGCGCCCCCAGAAACCTCTTAAAACACAAATAAGCAAAAAGAGAACAAACCTATAAATCCAGAGATTATATTAACACTCCAGTTTGTCTTGCCCAGATTATTTTTCTTCCATGTACACAAAATGATACAAAATATACTATTTCAAGACTTGCCTCTCTTATGTATGAATATATTATGAACATCTCCCCTTTCTCAGGATCTGAAGTCTTTCATCAAATGATCGCACCTTCATTTATGTAGCTGGTACCATCCTGTGGGGCCTGAGGCTGCTCTAATTCTATGCTTATCCCAAGTGATGCTGAAGCGAGTACCTAAATAGGTCTTCACTCACTCCTTCCATTCCGTCTGATGGCGGCTCTGCCACGCACCGAAGTCCACGCACTGCTGGCTGGCCCTGGTGTGCCTATCCCCCCTCCACGGCCCCCACCTTGCTCTACCTCAGGAAACTCTCCATCCTTGGCTTCTGTGATTCTATTCTGTTCTCCCTTCAAGACCTCAGGCTGCCCCTCCTTGGCTTCATGCCACAGTGTAGACCATGTCTACACTCTCGCTCTGGGGCTCTGACCCAGCAAACACTTAGATGACCATTTCCGGGCAGTTGGGTTTGGATGTGCCCCAGACACCTGGAAATCTACATGTGTCCTCTTGAAGGCAGTGAAAATACTCTGCGTGAGATTATGGTGGGTGGATCCATGTCATAATTCGTCCAAACCCGTAGAATGTACAACACCAAGAGTGAACTGTAATATAAGCTTATATGGGCTTTGGGTTGGGTGATGATGACGTATGAGTGTAGGGTCATCAGCTGTAACAAACACCCCATTTTGATGGGGGATGTTGATAGTGGGGGAGGCCATGTAGCTGGGGATTTGGGGATATATGGGCGATCTCTGCACCTTCCCTTCAATGTTGCTGTGCCGAAGACGGCTCTAAAAACTAGTCTTAATTTTAAGAATAAAATGTTTCAGCCATGCATAAATGTGTAAAAACTAACAAACATCTGTATCCCTTCTACCCGGCTTTAGAAATTAAATACATGGAAAACCTGCTGTGCCACCCCTCCATCTATTCCTCTCCCTGTCCCCCCCCAGATGTTTTCACTGTCCTGATTTGGCTTTGTCATTCTCCATGCACATCTTTCAGCGAGTCCAGCCTTACACACACAAGGCTGGGGCTGGCTCATTTGACCTCAGCGTGTCTCTGCCATCTTGGATTTCCATAACTGGGCTCCCTGGCCGTGTGGTTCTGGTTGTCCATCCAAGCTCTGCACTTGTCACCCCAGCTGCTTCTGCCTTCCCTGCTGACTGGGAGCCCTGTGACAGCAAGGGCCATCTCTGCCTCTCTCCCTCTCTCTTTTTTTTAACCACCACTATGGCTCTAGCACCTGGAACCCAGGAGAGGTTAGTTAGTAAAACATGTTGATGGGTTCCTGCATTATTGGGTCCATGTGGATGAGTTTTAAAGATGTTATTTATTTATTTTTAGAGAGAGCAAGGGACGGGGCTGAGGGGGAGGGAGAAGAAGAGGGAGAGAATCCCAAGCAGACTCCCCGCCGAGCGGAGAGCCCAATATGGGGCTCGATCTCAGGACCCTGAGATCATGAGCTGAAACCAGGAGGCTTAACCGACTGAACCTCCCACGTGGATTTTTTAAAAATTTTTATTGTGGTTAAATATACATGACATGAAAGCTACTATCTTCACCATTTTTAAGTGTCCAGTTCAGTGGCACTAAATGCAGCCACACTGTTATGCAGCCATCCCACCACCCACCCCCAAAGGTGGACTCCACGTCTCTCCAAGCCAACCAAGTGGGGCTCCAAGGGAGTCCCTGACAGAGCTCAGGGTGCCTGCAAGAAGGGGGGTGGCAATTCATTGCCCCTTGAGACGTGTCCTCATGCAGGAGACTTGCATTCGAACTGGTTGAACTAGAAAAAAAGAGAGAGGTGGCCGGGTGAAGGGAGGCGACCCTGGGGTGGGGGCCTGGTGAAGATGTGTGGTTTCCTGTGTGCCGACTGCTTGTTGGGTTAACCGTCTTGCCGATACCAGGGGAGCTGCTGGCTAGGTGAGGAGACCCCTGTGGGAGGTGCTGTGGATGGTGGGGGGAGGCTACGAGGCAGCAGGAAAACTCTCTCCCTCTCCCGGGGACTGTGTTGTGGGCAAGTGAGCCAGTGTGGATGCCTGCCCACAGAGGGCGTCAGGAGCACCACTTGAGTAAAAAGACTTTGCCGGCGTCCATTTTTCCCCTGCCAGCCCCAGCGACCAGGGGGAAAGGGACTCAGGAGACATGGGGTGGCAGAGGGAGTGAGACCCCCACCCCTTCCTTGGGGCCACAGGCCAGACCTGAGCCGGGGAGGAGGAAGCGCATTCACTGGGGTCAAAGTGTTAAATTAGTCCGGACTGAGCTTTTGATACAGGAAATTAACCAGGAAGTGAGAGGAGCTCCTTGGAATGTTTGAAGGGAGGGAAAAATGAAGATTTGATGGAGCACAATTGGAAGCAGTAATTGAAAATAAATTTGAAAAGCCATTTTGTATTCATACCTCCGTTGGTCCAAAACACTAGTCTAAAAAGTACAAAATTCTCCGAGGGGAGAGGAAAAACCAAAGCGTACAGAGGCTGGGGAGGCAGGAAGTGAAGACCAACCTACACGTCACAGCCAAGGCCTGGGGGTCCGGGGAGAGGAGGGAGGAAGTGAAAGCATCCAGAGCTCCTGTCTTGGGGCAGGAGAGGGACAGAGAGGCTTAGAGGGGGAAACAGTTGGAATTTTGCTTACAAATAATTGTAAAAAAACATGCATCTGATTATGGGAGCAGGGAGAGGGAAGCGGACCATCAGTGGGAGGTGGAGAAGAGCTTACAAATTAATAAGGAGAAAGGGAATGAATAGTAACCATCTGAGCGGACAGAACAGTGTAAATAGTGAGCATGAAGGAAATGGAAAGAATAATATCAAGTATTGTGAAGTATTATACGAAGTCAGAATGGCATATAAAACAAACCCTATGGGGGGAAAAAAAACCATGGGCGTGCCTGGGTGGTTCAGTTGGTTAAGTGACTGCCTTCGGCTCAGGTCATGATCCTGGAGTCCCAGGATCGAGTCCCGCATCAGGCTCCCCACTCAGGGGGGCAGTCTGCTTCTCCCTCTAACTCTCTCCTCTCTCAGGCTCTCTCTCTAACTCTCTCTCTCAAATAAATAAATAAAATCTTTAAAAAATATATAGAAAAATAAAACAAACCCTAGCTAGATATTATTTACAAGAAATGCACGCAAAACAGTGGGATGAAGAAGGCCTGGAAATAATTAGGTGGGCGGACACAAACAAAAGTAAGGCAGGACCAGTGATATTAACATCTGATAAGGTGGACGGTAAGGTGAAAACATGTGAAGATGAGGCGCCTGGGTGGCTCAGTCAGTTAAGCGTCTGCCTTCGGCTCAGGTCATGATCCCAGGGTCCTGGGATCGAGCCCTGCATCAGGCTCCCTGCTCAGCAGGAAGCCAGCTTCTCCCTCTCCTGCTCCCCCTGCTTGTGTTTCCTCTCTCGCTGTGTCTCTCTCTGCCAAATAAATAAATAAAATCTTTAAAAACAAACAAACAAAAAGGATGAAGACGATCAAAGTGTCATAAATCCATGTTTTCTTTGGCAGCACGTTACAAAGTGTCATAAACCCATATGAACTAAGCAAAATGTGACTAAACACACAAAGCGAAAGTACCAGAATTGTAAGGAGACTTGGATAACAATGCGTTTACAGTGAGACTTCAATACACAACTCTCAGAATTAGGCCCAGTAAGTAAAAAGTAACAATATACAGGAATAATCAATAAATTTGATTTAATAGTGAAGATTCTTACTTCTGTGAACAGAAAACATACATCCTATTCATAGGTCCCCAGAACTGCTGCAAAAATAGTCTATTTGACCACAAAGAAAACCTGAACCAGTACAGAAAAACAGAGAAAAAGGCCATATATATTTTTTTAAGATTTATTTATTTATGTGAAAGAGAGAAAGAGAGAGAGAGCATGTGCATGTAACCTGGGGTGAGGGGCAGAGGGAGAGAATCTTCAAGCAGACTCCCTGCTCAGCCTCCCTGCTGAGCGCAGAGTCCCACTCAGGGCTTGATCCCACAACCCATGAGATCATGACCTGAGCCTAAACAAAGAGTCAGGACGCTCAACCAACTGAGCCACCCAGGTGCCCTGAAAAAGGCCATATTTTTGTCATAATCTGATGAAATTGGGAGTAATAAAGGTGTGATGACTATACTCTTCACTACTTCGATATTAGGAAAACACTTAAAAAGGACATCAAGAGGGAAACTGAATTAAAAACTATTGGAAAGCAATGAAAAATAGAATACTTCATTCCCAAACTTCTGGGACACAGCAGAACCACATCCAGTGGAAAATGAAAACTTAAGTGCCTTTGGTCTTAAAATAGGAAGACAAAGGATAAGAACCTTCTTTCTTACAGAGTTTAAGTACCAAAAGAAATGAGGAAGTTGAAGTTGGTAAAGATAAAAGCAGAAATTAATGGATTAAGCAAGCAAATCTGCAGTCATATCCATATTTCTACTAGAGAAGATAAGCATGCATTAATTGGTTTTTGCAAGCCTGGATGCACAGAAAAATCCGAGCTCATCATGACTTGCACTTTCCTTGGTAAAGGAAAGATGAGATAGGAATAGACAACGGCAACAGTGAGAAAGGAGACAGTAAGGGAATTTGGAGGAAACCATATTTGACACTATGGCAACAGGTTTGAAAACCTGGAGGACGTGGATGAAACAGAAGGGTATGAACCTCTGAAGGGGGGGGGACACTGAAGTCAGATGTCCTGGGTGACACCTGGACCTGTCACTTATCAGCTGTGTGACCTTAGGCCGATCGCTTAGACTCTCTGTGCTTTAGTTTCTGCATCTGTGGAGGTAATAATGGTTCCTATCTCTTGGGTGGTTGTGAGAATTAATGAGAATTAATACATGGAAAGTGCACACAGTAAAGACCCAGTACGTGCTGTTGTTACTGTTGCTGGTGGTTTTTTTTGTTTTGGGTTTTTTGGTGTTTTTTTTTTTAAGATATATTTATTTATTTGAGAGAGAGCACACGTGCACGCAAGCAGGAAGAGGCGCGGAGGGAGAGGAAGAGAGAGAATCCCCAAGCAGACATCCTGCTGAACGTGGAGTCCCGACTCGGGGCTCGATCCCAGGACCCTGAGATCATGACCTGAGCTGAAATCAAGAGTCGGACTCTTAACCGACTGAGCCACCCAGGCGCCCCACTGTTGGTGGTGTTTTTATTAAGTGGTGTTGGCACAACAGGCTATCCATTTGAGAGAAAATAAACGTGGATTTCCACCTTCATATGTAGAATAATTTCTTGGTGGGCTCAGGGTAAACAATAAAATAATTAAAAAACTTACTAGAACATCTAGAGAATTAGATGAACAACCTAGGACTCGGGGGTAGGGGGGTGGGGAGACCTTCCTCATCCAAACTAAGATGGAAGCATTCTAGTTGGCCATGTAAAAAACTTTTGAATAGCAAAAGGCCCCCTCAATAAAGTCCGCAGGCCAATGACAGATTAAGGAAAATACTAGTAACTTAGATGGCTATAACACACAGGTTTAAGAAAACCCTGACAGGGGAAGCACACGCAACAGGGTGGAAGAAATGGGCCAAGGGGGGCAGGTCCCAGGGCGTGAACGCAAATCGCCAGTGCATGTGTGCAAAATGCCTCAGCTCACCTGAGGTCAGGAAATAGGGATCCGAGGAACGCAGCTAAAGCACTTTGCACCCATCAGCCTGGCTGAACCTCCAACCCGCTCCGATGCAGTTGATGCTTTTGGACAACTCGATGGGTGGGGGGTGGAAGGGGTGCCACCCACCTCCCACCCCTGCAGTGGAAAATCCCTGTGTAACTTCTGACTCTCCAAAGACTTTACTAACAGCCTGCTGTTGACCTGAAGCCTTACAGAGAACGTAAACAATCAATTAACATGTATTTTATATATGGATTAATTACTGTATTCTTAAAGTAAGCTAGAGAAAAGAAAATGTTATTAAGAAAATCATAAGGAGGGGCCCCTGGGTGGCTGAGTCGGTTAGGCGTCTGCCTTCGGCTCAGGTCGTGATCCCGGTGTCCTGGGATCGAGCCCCCCGAGATCAGCTCGCTGCTCAGCAGGGAGTCTTCTTCTTTCTCTCCTTCTGCCCCTCCCCCACTCATGCTCTCTTGTGCATGGGCTCTCTACCTCTCTCTCAAATAGATAAAATCTTAAAAAAAAAAATCATAAGGAAGACAGAAAAACATTCATGGGACTGTAATATATCAAAAAAAAGAAAAAGCCCATGAGAGTGGACCCGTGCGGCTCAAACCCGTGTTGTTCAAGGGTCCACAGTATATTAAGTTAGGAAAACAAGAATGTTTGGAGAATAAAATGTCCACATGAGTAACTTTTTTTAGCTAACCGAAGCTTACCCTTGTCGGTGGATTATTTTGGAAGAAATTTCACTTTCCAGAGTTCTTCCATGTATGTTAATGAGTTAGGATTCTACAACTGTTGGAGATTTTGGCACAACTATTTTAACTGATGGGGGAGATCAGGCCCAGAGAGGGTAAATATCTTTCCTAGGTCACACAGCTAGAGAGCTGTGAAGCTAGAACCCATTTCACCCTGCGTGCTACCTCCAAATGGGATTTTCAAATAAACTTTACTTTTGCAAATTTTCGATTTACAGACAACTCGCAAAGGTAATTATAGAGCGTTCCTGTAGAGCCTACACTCGGATCACCTGTTATTAACGTGTTTCCCTAGTGTGACTCTTCTGTCACAAGTAATGAATAAATGTTGGTGCATTATTATTAATGGCAGTCCATGCTTTATTTGGATTTCTTGGCTTTTTACCTAATGTCCTTTCCTGTCCCAGGATCCCATTCAGAAGACCACCTTACACTCATTGTCATGTGTCCTTAGACCCCTCTTGGCTCAGACTCTCCTTGCTTTTGATGACCTTGACGGTTTCGAGGAGTACTGGTCAGGTATTTCTTAGACGTCCCTCCATTTGGGTTTGTCTTGTGTTTTTCTCATGGTGAGACTGGGGTTCTGAGTTTTCCCAGGGAAGACCACAGAGGTGGAGTGGTCTTCATTTCATTTTCATTGGAGTCATTTTCATTATGCCATATCCGGGGGTCGTGCTGCCGCCATAACTCATCACTGATGACATTGACCTTGACCGCCTGGTGAGGTGGTGTTCGTTGGGTTTCTCCATGTAGAGCCACTCTCCCAACCTGTCCACACTGTCCTCTTTGGAAGGAAGTTACTGCACACGTCCCATACTTTCGGAGATGGGGGTTATGGGCCACCTCCTTCAGAGGGCATTACCTATACATGTTATTTTGAATCCTTCTATAAGGGAGATTCCCAAAGGATTTTCAATTTGTTTTCCTATTTCGTAGAGTGAAGATACGGAATATAATATAAATATTTTAATAGCTTTATTGAGATACAACATCATGTTATTCACCCATTTAAGTGTACAGTTCAGTGTTTTTTAGTTTTTTGGTACACCCATCACCACAATCTAACCAGGAACATTTTCAGTCCCCTTAAGAGAAATCGTCACCCCCACAACCCCCAACCCCCTTCCTCAGCCCTAGGCTGCCCCAATCTACTTTTTGTCTATAAAGTTGTCTTTCCTGGATGTGTCCTATGAATGGAATCATATACGATGTAGTCTTGTGTGTGACTGGCTTCTTTCACTTGGCATAATGTTTACAAGCAGTATCCATGTTGTACATGGGCAAAAACAATGCCCATGTACATTTACAAAAACAAGAATAATGGTCAAAATTATTCAAAATGGTATCAAAACTTCATTGTTTTTTATGGTTGAATATTATTCCATTATATGGATAGACCACAATCTTGTTTCTCCATTCATCGGTTGATGGACACTGGGTGGTTTCCACTTTTGGGCTATTATGAAACGTGCTGCTGTAAACATTCACATAGAAGTTTTTCTATGGATGTACGTTTTCATTTCTCCTGGGTATATACCTAGGAGTAGAATTGCCAGGCCCTACAGAAACTCTGTTTACCTCTTTGAGGAACTGCCAGGCTGTTATCCAAGCGACTACGCCATTTTACATTCCCACTAGCAGTATAGGAGGGTTCCTATTTCTCCACGTCCTCATCGACATTTGTTATTGTCTGTCTTTGCTTTTTTTAAGGTTTTTATTTAAATTCCACTTAGTTAACATACAGTGTAATATGAGTTTGGGGTGTTACAATATGGTGATTCAACACTTCCATACATCACCCCGTGCTCATCATGATAAGTGCCCTCCTTAATCCCCATCCCCTATTTCACCCCACCCTCCCCTCTGGTAACCATCAGTATGTTTATAATTAAGAGTCTGTTTCTTGGTTTCCTTCTTTTTCTCTTTCTTTTCCCTCCTTTGTTCGTTTGTTTCGTTTCTTAAATTCCACACATAAGTGAAATCATATGGTATTTGTCTCTCTCTGACTGACTTATTTCACCTGGCATAATACTTTGTAGCTCTATCCTTGTCCTTGCGAATGGCAAGATTTCATTTTTTTTTTTGATGGCTGAGTAATACTCCATCGTATACACATACCTCATCTTCTTTATCCATTCATCAGTCAATGGACACTTGGGCTGTTTCCATAATTTGGCTATTGTGGATAATGCTGGCATAAACATAAGGTGCATGTATCCCTTTGAATCTGTATTTTTGTAATCTTTGATTAAGTACCTAGTAGTGCAATTGCTGGATAGTAGGGTAGATCTATTTTTAACTTTTTGAGAAACCTCCATACTATTTTCCACAGTGGCCGTACCAGTTTGTTATTGTCTATTTTTGGGAAAAAAAAAAAAAAAACCATCCTAGTCAGTATAAAGTGGTATTTCATTGTACTTTTATTTACATGTCCTTTTTTTTTTTTAATTTTTTTTTTTTAAGATTTTATTTATTTGCGAGACAGACAATGAGAGACAGAGAGCATGAGAGGGAGGAGGGTCAGAGGGAGAAGCAGACTCCCTGCTAAGCAGGGAGCCTGATGTGGGACTCGATCCCGGGACTCCAGGATCATGACCTGAGCCGAAGGCAGTCGCTTAACCAACTGAGCCACCCAGGCGCCCTATTTACATGTCCTTAATGACTATGATGGCAAGCATCTTTTCATGTGTTTATTGGTTATTTGTGTAACCTTTTTGGAGAAATGTCTGTTCAAACCCTTTGCCCATTTTTAAATTGGGTTCTTTGTCTTTTTACTATTGAGTTGTAGTAGTTCTTTATATATTCTGATATAAGTCCCTTACCAGATATATGATTTGCAAATATATTCCCCCATTCTCTGGGTTTTCTCTTAACTTTCTTGATGGTATAACTTATAACACACAAGTTTTTAATTTTGATGTAATCTAGTTATCTTTTTTCTCCCCCTTTGATCATTTGTGCTTTTGGTGTATCTAAGAAATCATGGTCTAACCCAAGGACACAAAGATTTGTTCCTATGCTTTCTTGTAGAAGTTTTAAATTTTTAGCTCTTACATTTAGGTTGATGATCCATTTGGAGTTAATTTTTGCATATGGTGTGAAGTAAGAGTTCAATTTCATTCTTTTGCATGTGGATATCCAGTCATCCCAGCACCCTTTGTTAGAAAGACTTTTTTTTTTTCATGGAATTGTCTTTGCATCCTTGTGAAACAGCAATTGATGCTGAAGCTTTTGGTCCGGAGGCCATATTTGGAGAAGCACTGACTTAGTCTTATACTTTTTAAGAAGGTGATGTTAAGGCCTGGGGTCATCAGATAGGTTCCCAGGAGGTGGTATTTGTGTCAGCGGGATGAGAGCTGGATCCACCTGCCAGGGCAAGGTAGAGATTACCTGAGCCCAAAGAGACAACCCAAGAGCCCACTGCATTGTATTCACAGGGGAGATACTGTTCACCAGGGGAGTCAGGCTAACGGTGGGTTCTGCCCACGTGGACAACCTATGGGGCAGCCAATTGATGATCAGATGTGACAGTTGGTCAATTTACAAAAACAAGAATAATGGTCAACTGTTCCCAAAGTTTCCCTCCCAGGCTCCCAGGCTTAGTCCCGTCAAGAGAGGCATTGTGCATGGGTTTATGTGTCCAACTTGCGATTTCAAGTTTCTGGAGGGCCCCTCCAGATCTTGTCACAGGTTTTATTTCAAGGTTCTAAACCCAAGAGGCTTTTCTACCTCCCTCAAAGTACGCCTCTGATACACGGGTGGACAGCCTCAGCGCAGCTAAGGATCAGGCCCCCTTTGTGACAGTGTGTTCTCATCCTGCCTTGTGATCTCAGCTGCGCGTGAGACCCTCTTGTGGTTCCCAGGCTGTCTGTCCCTGGCTGCCCCAGGTCAGAAACAAAGCCAGGACTGTTTTCCCCACGGTCTGTGCACGAAGTATTCCCACAGGCCCCGAGCGTCCACGTCTCTCCCCCTTCCCTCTCTAACAGAAAGGAGAGACATAACAACCCCACGTACTCCCCGCTGAATTATTTCCCATCTGCTTTTAAAAAGAAAGTGGGTTTTCCCCTCCAGCAGCTACTCTAACCTACATGTTCCTTGAAATTTAAGCAAAGTAACTTTTTTTTTATGTACCTTCCACTAAGCAAAGTGACTTTTAAGCCCATTTTTTTTATTCATTCAAAACTGTTTTGCTAGGTTTAGGTGAATTTGCTGAAAATCATCTTGCTAAATGATTGCTAATTTCTCTCAGTCTTCGCTTGGACCCTGCCCAGCCCCATCTGCTGATTTGGGATGGTGGTACATGGGCCTGTTTCCATTATTCTCTGAGGCCTTCCTATATGCCACACGCTGGGGATGCAGTATGGAACAAAAGCTGAGATCTCAGCTTTCATGGAAATGTGAGTCTGGGCGGAGGGGGTGGCAGGAGGGGAGAGGACAAGGAGCGAAGAAAAATAATCCACAAAGAATCACAGATACAAATATATGACTGCAAGTTGTGGCAGATTCCTGGGAGTAAGGAAGCTATTATTTGGGGGTGAGAGTGGGTCAGAGAAGCTGAGGTCTAAACAGGAGTGAGGGTTACCCTGGTGCACAGTGGAAGAGGAAGTGTTCCAGGGAGCGAGACTGAGCATGTGCAAAGGCCCTGAGGTGGGCAACCGCCTGGCTCATTCTAGGACTGCCAGTGGACTGGAATCCAGTGAAAATGTTGGAAAGTGGCATGAAATGAGGCTGGCAAGGCGGCCCAGGAGTCAGACCGTGCAGTTCTCAAAGGCCATGGAAGGTTTTTTTCCTCAGTGAAGTAGAAAGCCACTGAAGGATGTCAGCGGGCAGAGAGATGTTCAGGTCTTCATTGCCCAAAGGTCCCCCTGTCGGTGTTTGGAGAAGGTACCGTAGAGAGGTGGGCAGGGACTCAGGACAGCAGGCAGGTGGCAGTGGCAGGTGGCTTCGGAGAGAGCACGAGACCATCTGGGCGTTGGGATGGAGTAGCGGGGCAAAGATGAAAACCTAAAAACCATGCATGCGCAACACCATCTGCGACAAGTCAAGCTTATGGTAGAACCGCAACTCTCCACCAACAAGAAGCTAAAGCTTTGGTTTGCCATGAATTTAAACAAGGTTCAAGGCTCCTTGCTCCATGACCGGGACGAAGGCTGCTACTTCTAACGAGAGCAAGAGCACTCAGCATTTCCACAAAACTTTCTGTGTGTGCCGGGCACCATTCGGCATCGTTGCCTGTGCTTGCTTTTTCCAGTCGCTTCCATGGTTCTCCTCGGGGAGGTCAACTTCATGCTAAAAGATGAAGGAGGAAATGAGAGGGATGAAGGCGGTTTAGAGCCACGAAGCCTGCAGAGGAGTCTCACGGAAGGCGGGCGGACCCAAGGACCAGAAAGCGGGGGGCCCCGGGGGGCTCATCTCTCTGTTTCTTTCCACCTCATTTTTCAGATGAGGGAAACTGAGGCCCAGAGAGACTAAATAGCGTGTCTAAGGACATACAGTCGGTAGTGTTCGGCTGAACATTTCCACTGAATGCATTAAACAGTGGAGCTGACAATCAGACCTCGGAGGGGTGGGGGCTGGGGCGGTCAGGGAACTGGGGAGTGGACGGGGAGGGCTGAGTCTCCAGGGAGCTGTGGTCATGATGAATCCGCTCCAGTGACCTTGGGCCTTGCAGTCTGCCCTCCACTCAATATCCAGTTCCCAGGAGAGTGTGGGGGACCCGCGTTCCCCCTGGCTAAGCTACAACAGAACACCCCAGTTGACTATCTCACCGGCAAGGGGTCATCTGCAAAGATCACCAGGTGCCACCACCAGGAAAGCAAGGGGGAGGGTTCCAGTTGACATAAGAGGCCTGGTGCACCCACTTGGTCACTTTCCATCTCAGGGCATGCCCCTACCTTCCACCCACCACCCAGCTCACCCCTCCGCCCCCGTCCCCCAGGCAGCAGATCCTGCCCCGGTTTCCTCCAGCTATTCTGGAACTGTTTCCCATTCTGCCAGTCTGGGTTGGGGTCCTGTCATTCTTTACCTGCATTCCTGCAAGCTGCAGCTTCCAGTCCAGACCTCACCAAGACCGTGCCCTATTCAGAAGCATCCTCGAGAAACAAGGTCTGATTTTGATAGGCTATGATAAGCTCCTTCATGCCCACCTAAACCCAGAGGCTGCCCGGCCCCCGGGGCCTCCATGAGCCCCTCGCCCCTGGAGCCTCATCCACCCCCTCGCCTCCTGCTGGCAACAGCATGCCCATCACAGCTTATGATTAACTGCAGCCGATGCATGACCTTGTTCACGGTCTCTGCGCCTTTGCTCTTGCTGTTCCAAGCCCTCTCGCTGTTCCTCGCGTGAATACCCCTCACTCAGCACAGACGCCGCCCCCCTCCCGTGGCCCCCTCATCCTTGTCCCCGTAACATCTGTACGTGTTCCAGTTGCTACAGTTTTCGTATTGTTTTGGAATGTTCTGTTCATTCCATCGTTCGGCAAATATTTATTGAATAGCTACTATTTGCCAGACACTGTGTGAGGATTATGGCAGTGAGCAAACCAAATTCTAGCTGGAGGGCAACAGGGAGCAAAGGAAATAAGTAGGCAGAGAGCATGTCCGGGGCAACGAATGCTTTGGAGAGAAATAAAATGGAGGAAGAAGACCGAAAGCGGGTATTTGGGGCAGGGCCTCCTAGGGAGGGAGGAGAAGGGCTAGAACACGTCCCTGGGGGTTTGTAGGCCCCTATTGGAGACCTTATGCTTTCCTCTCAGTGAAATGGGAAGCAGGGGCCCCCAGATGCTGCCTGGAGAAGAACCTGCTGGTGGGAAAGGGCAGTGCAAGTCTGATAGGGAGGAGGCCAAGAGTCTGCAACAACAGGACAGGTGTGAGAAGTGACGGGAAGCGACATCTGCCTCCTTCCCCGGTGGGTGGCCCAGAGGAGATGCCCAGCAAACATCTGGTAAAGAGCAGAGGAAGGGGCTTCCAGATGCCTGCCTTCCTTCCCCAGCATCACTGGTTTCCTGGGTGACCACACAGAGGGAGATTCCAGGCAGTCATTCCTGGTTCTTGGCCTCGTCTCTGCCCTTCAACAGGAGGGCAGATCCGCGCAGAGAAAGCCCCCAGCCGGTCGTGCCCCGGGCGGGAGATCACTCCCTCCGTGGGGCCCTGACACCCGTGCACATGGCCGAGAGGCAAGGGGGACGCGCTTTTGGAGGAGCTGCGCGTGTGCTCACCATGCCTCGTGCCTCACCCCCTGCTGACCTTACATAACAGGGAAATTGGGAGAACAGCCTCTGGCAGTGGAACTTCGGAAATCTGGGAGAGTTACATGCCAGACTGAATCAATCAGGACCCCCTTGCCCAGGGCAAACACAGAGGCTCCTTCTGAAGATTGGATGGGAGCCCCGCCCAAGCCTTCACAGACTCATTCTTGCATTTCAGAAGAGAAAAAAAAATAAACCACCCAAAGCCTAATCCCCAAAGCTGGGGTCAGAGGAAGTAGAGGTCGTTAGCTAGAACCCATATTCGCACACTGTTTTTTGTTCTTGTTACCCAAACTTCCTGGGCAGGGACTCCCAGGCCAAGTGGGCGGGAAGAAGGGTCCTTAAATGTGTCCCCTCTGGGCTGCTCATTCCAGAAGCTCAAGCCACTGGGAAAGGCTGTGTCAAAGGTATTCTCCCCACTCCCCCTCCCACCCCATCCCCCAACCCCGTTCTTTTTTTTTTTTTTCCCCCTAGGTGGGACTATCCAGCGTCTTTCAGCCTCCCTTTGCTCACCTGTAAAACGGACTCCTAACAGTTCCTTCTTCATGGGCGCAGCCATGGAGTTTTTGTGAGGATCAAAGGGGGTAATTGAGGGGGAGTCATCCACAGGGACACCTGGGGGCAAAGTCGGCACAGGTGAGGCGGGTGGGATGCAGAGCTGTGGGAAGGTGGACTGGTCCGGGGAAAGGAATTCCATCAGCTCTCCTTGGGGTGCCAAGTGCAATGTTAGATGCTCTCCAGCTCCATTAATCTCTGTAATAATCTCTGTAATGAGAGGCGATGCCATTACTGATGCCGTCCATAGAGGGGGCTCCTTCCCAGATACCCCAAAGTTCTGAGTGCTGGACCTGGGGTCACACCGGGCTCTTCCACCCTGGGCCACCCAGCCTTGGTGGCCAGTGGCCAGACAGAGCCTGCTGCCTTGGTTTGATCCCCCAAGTCTGAGGAGGGAAGCAGGACCCTCCTATAGAGCTGTGTGGCTGGGGTCGTGGTCAGTTGGGGTGCCCTGGATGCCCGCAGGGCCCCTCCTCTCTGCGCAAAACGCCTGCGGTGGGGGTCAGCACCGTGGACAGGGGACCCAGTGGAAGCTATGAGAAACCGCTTGCTGGAATTTGAGCAGGATTACACACACACACACACAGCTATTTCCAGTTTGCAAAAAAAATTATATATACCATATATACATATATTTACATACATACATGTGTATCTGTATACCATATACGGTATATATAATTTTTTTTGCAAAATGGAAATAGCCTTATTGTGGGTTTTCTTTTTTTTTCTGATACTAGAAGTTATGCAGTGTCTGAAAGTGGTTGGATATCTCTGGGAGGGACGGTAAGGAATTGCCGAGGGAAAAGGGGGGAGGGAGGTTTTTCTCTGTGTCCCTTTCGTATCTTTTTACCTTTTCTACCATGAGCACGTGTTACCTATTCAAAAAGGTACAAAACATTTTTAAAAATGCAAGCTCGTTGCAAAAGAAGTCAAACACCACAGAAGATGAACGCAAAGATCATTACTAATCCCACCCCTACCTGTCGCCACCATGTTGGGGGTTATCCTTCTGGTCTTATCTTCCGTGTGCAAGAGCTCACGTACACACGCGCACGCACACGCGCACACACACCTCTAGGCGCATGCCTAGTGTTCCTGCTGTTCTGTAACCTGTTTTCTTTCTTATGTCTCGTGCTTATGCCTCGTGCCTGGGACACATCCGGCACCGAGAGCAAGAGAGCTGCACCTCCCTCCGAAATCCTGCACAATCATCCATTACATAAGTGCTGCGTACCTCATTTCCATTGCTGATGGCCGTTTAGGATGTTTCCAGTATTTCTGTGTTATATGCAACCTTCATGACCTTGCTTATTCATGAATGTTTAGGAACGCTGAGATGTCTGTAAGCTCCTGAATGTGGACCTGCGGTATCATAGAGAAATACATTGTAAAGGCTTCTGCTGGAGGTTGCCAGACGGCCCCCAGCAGAGCCATCCCAGTTTGCCAGTATGGTAACTGGCTTGCACCGCTAGCAGGAATCCCCTCCGCACTTCTGTGCGGAACTCTGAAGCTCTGAGAGATTTCTGCTGGCACGCACTCTGTGTCCCACAGGTGTTAAGGCACAATCTGGCTTAAAGACCAAGCCTGGTTCCACTGCAAAGCAACCAGTGCTTTTACAAACAGTCGCGGAGCCAGAAAGGTGGCGCAGGTAGGCTGATGCTGGGTTTTCTTTAATCAGCTGGCTGTGGAATCACAACCTGAGCCGGCCAATCTAATCCGGAAAGGCCTGGCTGGGGGCGCAGAGCTCTTGGAGTGTTTGCCTGCCAGTGTCTTCCAGTTTGCAAGCGGGCAGAGGTGGGAGTGGGGCTTGAGAGATGCCAGGAAGGACCTGCCCCAGCACACTGCCGGGAACTCACCGTGAGCAATTAGGGTCGCGTGTCATTGCTTCCTGGCCCTCCCTGCAGATGAGTTTGTCATCAGCTCAGGGGGTGTTGAGAGGGCCAGATGGTACCAGCCATCTGGGTTAGGGAGCTGAGAAGGCAAAACCATGCCATTTTCCCAACGCTCCCGGGGAGATCGTCCTCTTCCTACAAAATTAACGCGGTGTTGGAGCAATGAGGGTGCTAGCCCTGCAGCTCCCGGGTCCAAGGTGTTCTCCACCCCCACCCTCCACCCCCAGGCACCATGAGCAAATTCAGTGAGGTCGTGCAGCGGGCCAGAGCCGCGTTCAACTCGGGCAAGACCCGCCCGCTGCAGTTCCGGATCCAGCAGCTGGAGGCGCTGCGGCGCATGATCAAGGATCATGAGAAGGACATCGTGGGAGCGCTGACCGCCGACCTCCACAAGGTGCGCCCCGCTTCCCCCCACCCACCCCGGAGGCTGGAAGAGCAACAGGAAGGGTCGCTGCTCGCGTCTGGGACATCTGCTGCGCGCCTGGCGCTCTGTGCCCAGCTCTTTGCCTAGAACCGCACCTTGTCCTCAAAGCAGGCTGCCTGAGGTGGGACCCTTTTGTAGACGAGGAAAAGTGCAGCTTAAACCATCAGACGCTGAGATGGGGCACTCAGGCCACTCCTTCCAACCCATTCTGAGCCCCGGGTTTCCCCGCAGCCCAGCGCAGGGGCCGGCAGCTCCTTCCCCCCATCTGCCTGCCATTCCCTCCTGGCTTCACTTCCTTCCGCATCCAGCCCAGAGCACGAGGCCACCCTGTTTAGCCATGTCCTGCGCACAGGACACCCTGAACTTCTTCTCTCTCATTCCCCCAGCCCTCAGCCCCATGCACGGCCACCTGGCCCCCCCTACCCCCACCAGAGAACATCCCAGCCTGGGGTCCCAAAGGGCACCCCGCTCTACAGAGTATCCTCCCTCCCTCCCCACCCATCCCTCACCCTGAGCAAAATCAGACACCTCCCAATTCTCAAACCCTTCACCTTGCTGCCCCCAAGTCGCCTGGCCCTGCTTCCACAGTTTGATTTTGCCTTGGAGAAGAGCAGGGGGTTAGCTGGAGCTCATCCCCCTCCTGTGCTGGACCCTTTGCTGCTGCATTTTTAAATCTCTGGTTCCTCACCTTAATACAGAAACTTCACAAATTCTGTTTTGCTCTTTCACAGCCGAAGTGCATGGAAGAGTTGTGTATTTTGCCGTCTGCTCCTCCTTTCTCCTCACCCCTGCACAATGGGTTCCTCCCCACCCACTCCAGCAGGATCCTTGAACCCTCCGCTCATTCCCTCCTTCCCCTCCTGAGGTTCTTCTGGGTTTTGTCCTCCCTTTGGCAGTCTTTTTTCCTGCACCTGTTTCTTCAAGATGGCCTTCTTAGGGCTCCATCCTGAGTTCAAGTCTCATTTCAATCTATAAGTGTTCCTGGACACACCTCTGCTCGGTTCTCCCCACCCTTTAATGACCTTCAAATCACTGCCCAGGTCTGAGGTCCTCGCAGGCACCATGAACTTGACATGTCCAAACCTGCCTGGGCCCCCAACGCTGTCAGAAAGGGACCCTCGCGGGCCCGCCAACCCAGTAGCAAATACTTAGCTTTGCTCGCACCCCCTGTGCCTTCTCCGGCCCAGGCCCCTGGCCTGGGGAGCCCCCAGTGAACACCCACCATCACCCTGACAGCTGAACATAACCGGGCTGTGTCCAACATGCCGACCCAGCAGTCCTGTGAGGTCCAGATCACACTCCCATTTTTCAGATTAGGAGGCTGAGGTTAGGAGAGGGTAAGCAGCTCAGTCAGGGTCCCAAATCTAGGGAACAGTGAGCCAGGAGCACAGCCAAGCCCCGGTGACTCCCTCAATCTCCAACCAGTGAACTCACACAGAGCCCTGTCTCCACCGCAGAATGAATGGAATGCCTACTACGAGGAGGTGGTGTATGTCCTGGAAGAGATCGAGTACATGATCAAGAAGCTCCCCGAGTGGGCTGTGGACGAGCCCGTGGAGAAGACTTCCCAGACCCAGCAGGACGAGTGTTACATCCACTCAGAGCCCCTGGGCGTGGTCCTCATCATCGGTACCTGGAACTACCCCTTCACCATCACCATCCAGCCCATGGTGGGCGCCATTGCTGCAGGTACGTGGGCCCCGTTTCAGGAGGGAGTCACCAGGGATCACGGTCCCACCCCTCCTGAGCTTGGCCAGAGATGGCGGGGAGCTCAGGCCTGGGGGAAGATGGAGCCCCGGGCTCAGGTCGTGGTCTGATGGATTTGCCTTTCATGTGGTCTGATGGACACAGAATGGATGGGGCTCCAGGCTTGGTCACTGGGAGGGCAGGACTCTGACTCCCTGATCTCTGCAGGGAACGCAGTGGTCATCAAGCCCTCGGAGCTGAGTGAGAACATGGCCAACTTGCTGGCCACCATGATCCCTCAGTACCTGGACAGGGTGAGGTGCTCGCCGGGTCTTTGGGGGTTGAGAAACAGTGCATTTTTGCAGCAAGAGGCTAAGCCTTGGGTTGGGGCAAGGACAGCCAGCCTCTCCCACAGAGATGAAAGGAGCCCCGGTGTTGGGGAGTGGGGGGCAGTGTTCTATCTGATGGTGGTTGGCTCGCCAGGGGGAGGAGGGGTTGTGGTCTTTCCTGAGCCTCGTCTCTCTCCTTGCATGGAAGGACCTGTACCCGGTGATCGATGGGGGCGTTCCCGAGACCACAGAGGTGCTCAAGGACAGGTTTGACCACATCCTGTACACCGGGAACACCGCCGTGGGGAAGATCATCATGATGGCCGCAGCCAAGAACTTGACCCCCGTCACACTGGGGCTGGGGGGAAAGAACCCCTGCTATGTGGACAACGACTGCGATCTGGACATTGCCTGCAGGTGAGGCGCGCGGCGCATGTCTGTGCTGGAACCTTCCAGCTCACGCAGACCGAAGTCTTGCTCTGAGTCTAGGCAGCCTCTGGCTTCTGCCCCCTGAGGGCTTTCCTCCAGAGCCCAGCCCCTTGTGCCTCGATCCCGGAATAAGATGCTTGTCTGGGGGGAGCCTCCCGTGCCTTTCAGAACGCAATCTAATCTGGAATTTTCACAGACGCATCGCCTGGGGGAAATTCATGAACAGCGGCCAGAACTGTGTGGCCCCCGACTACATCCTCTGTGACCCCTCCATCCAGAACCAAATTGTGGAGAAGCTCAAAAAGTCCCTGAAAGTGAGTGTGGGCCCCCCGGGGCTGAGTGAGAGAGAGAGGCTGCAAAGCAGTGAAGTGGGTCCAGACTTTAGAAAACACTGGATTTTCTTTTTTTCTGATCCTAAAAGTAATCTACACTCACTGTAGATCATTTGGAAAAAGATTATAAAAGAAAGAAAAAAAAAAACTCCACCCAGAACCCCACCACCCCAAGACAATCACTGCTCACGTGTTGGTATGTTCCCTCCCATTTCCTTTCTGCGAATGCTCACATTTGGTCCTATCGCCAAGTCCACACAACCGTGCATATATTTCTTTCAAATAATGCTGTCTCGCAGCAGTTCGTACGCAATGAACGTTTGGAGCACCCCAGATGTCATGGCAGTCTGGTAGCTCTTGGTGTCGCTGTGCACCAGCTGGGTGGTGCCCCCCCTGTGATCCAAGGTCACCTCTCAGCCAATGGCCATGATGAAGGTCTGCATCTTTACCTGAAGCCAGCCTCCTCTTCTCTATAGGAGTTCTATGGGGAGGATGCCAAGAAGTCCCGCGACTATGGAAGGATCATTAACTCCCAGCATTTCCAGAGGGTGATGGGCCTGATGGAGGGCCAGAAAGTCGCCTACGGAGGCACTGGGGACGCGGCCACCCGATACATAGGTGCGTGTGCTCACCCGTGGTAAGAGCACTGCTGCCCCCCCCTTATACCCCCCCACCCCCGCCGCCCAGGCTGCCAGGGTCCCCGCAGGTTGGTGGCGAATGAGCACAGATCCTTGGGGAGCAGGCACAACCCAGTGGCCTGGGGTGGGCTGTGGGGCTGTCGGCAGGCAGGGGCCTAGCCCCAGCCCAGAAGCCCTCTGCTCACAAGGCCCAGAGGGCAGCTCCCTCTTCCCCCCACCCCTGCATCAGCAGGGGATACAGACCGAAAGACCACAAGACCAACAAGAGCTGAGCTGGAGGGGCCCCCAGGGCCTGGGCTTGCAGGTCACCAGATGCGACCCCACTTTGCACCCAGTTTGGCAGGGAATGAAGAGCTCCAGCAGGGGCTCAGGTGGTGGGGCAGGGCACAGTGCCTGCCCCCTCGCAAGGTGGACCCTGTGTCCCCCCCCCCATCTCGGTTATACACAGTTCTCCCCATGGTCTGCCGGGATGGAGCCGGGCAGGTGGAGGCCTCGTCCAAGCCCCACCTGAGCCTCGGCAGCCTCACCTGTACACAGGAATGGAAGGAAGAAGCTAGATGCCGGGGCTGCCAGGCGGGCGGGGGCCTCGGCAGCGGCTGATCTTGCTTATTTCCTGCCTCAGCCCCCACCATCCTCATAGACGTGGACCCCCAGTCCCAGGTGATGCAGGAGGAGATCTTCGGGCCCGTGATGCCCATCGTGTGTGTGCGCAGCCTGGAGGAGGCCATCCAGTTCATCAGCCAACGCGAGAAGCCCCTGGCTCTCTACGTGTTCTCTCTAAACGACAAGGTGGGCCTGGGCTGCCCTCCCCCCGGGGTCCTGGCATCATGGGAACAGGAGCTAGGGGTCCATGGACCCGGGTTCAGATCCCAGCTGTGTGACCTTGGGCAAGTCACTTAACCTTCTGAGCCCCTTTCTCAGCTCTGAAACCAGTCGTTTCCCACAAAGTGTTTGACACCTGGGGAGAGTGGGAGGCCCCAACTGGGGTTCAGACCGCAGTGTGGGTCTGCCTCCACCAGCTTGGCCCTTGAGGCTCTGGGATGCGCCCAGACAGGGTGGGGAGGGGCCTGGGGTGCCCCGGGAAGGAGACTGAGGCAGGGGCTGGGTGCCGTGGCAGGTGATTAAGAAGATGATTGCAGAGACATCGAGCGGTGGGGTGACAGCCAATGACGTTGTAGTCCACACCTCTGTGCACTCCCTGCCTTATGGGGGTGTAGGTGAGTCTGGGGCTGAGCTCATTGCCCACCTGCCCCCTACAGATGTCCCCCCTCTCCCAGCCCTGGGTTGGGAGTTCAGGAGGGACCTCAGACCCCCACGAACCCTCCCCTGTGGACCTCTGGCTCCTGTCAGCATATCCACCAGCCACGTTTGACCTCGAGACCCGAGAGGCTCCTAGAGGCCCCCTGGTACACCAGGCCTGCTTCATGGAGGCCCCGAGAGAGGGGACAAGGGCCAGAGGTCACACAGCTCTCTGGTGGCATCGCTGAAAGCAAACTCTTCGGAGCACTCTCCGTTGTCCCCAGTGTGGACTCCCTGGGGGATCCTCCAGGGCTCGACCATCCCTGGGAGGCTCAGAGAAGGGGTACATGAGGGCTGCGGGCGGGGGCTGGGGGTCTCAGGCCACCTGGGGCTGAGCCAGCTCCCCCTCCACCTGCAGGGAACAGTGGCATGGGCTCCTACCACGGCAAGAAGAGCTTTGAGACCTTCTCCCACCGCCGCTCCTGCCTGGTGAGGCCTCTGCTGAATGATGAGTCCCTCAAAGCCAGATACCCCCCGAGCCTGGCCAAGGTGAGAGGCGGGGGCGGAGGCTGTCCTAGAGACCGGGCTGCAAGGAGCCTCTGGGCCCAACAGGACATGCGCCTTCCTGTCCCCTTGTGTCCTCTTCACAGATGACCCGTCACTGAAGTGGAGCTGGCCTCTCCGTGCTGCACCCCTGCCTCTCTGCCCAGCCCTAGGAGGATTGTTCCTGGAGCCCCCCTCTTGCTCCTCTGTGGATCAGTGCATGCCCCCACTCCCATCTGGGCCCTGGGCTTCCCTTCCCCAAGTCCCCGCTGCCCCTTTGCTGGACATAGACCAATAAAAGTTCACCAGCCAGACAAATGTGTGTGTGTGTGTGTGTGTGTGTGCATGCTTCCTTTGCAACCCCCCTCCATTCTCTCCAGTCCCACCCACCCCCCCCGCCAGTTCTCATCCTGACTCGCAGCGAAAGTCTCCCCAAAGTCCCGCATTGGCCCCCGGGGGGCATGAGGCAGGAGGCACTGGTGTCCGGGAGACATTAATCTTGCATCTAGACGATGGGAGTCAGCTCCATTTCTGGAGTGTATCCAGAGAAGGCAATGGCCAAGGAGGCTGTCTTGATGGCACATGGCTCAGAAACTGGAGGCCAATGTGCTCCTCTCAAATTAGGTTTGACCCCTGGGCTAAGTACCACGGAAAATGGTACCACTGAGTGGTCTTCTTTCTTCTGCTCTTGCTCCTCCCCAGGTCATTCTTGCTCCTCCCCAGATGAGATTGCTAGAAAAAAGCGTCTGCCTTCAGCTCAGGTTGTGATCCTGGGGTCCCGGGATCGAGCCCGTCCTCCCTCTCCCCCTGCTCGTGTGCTCGCGTTCTCTCTCTCTCTCTCTCTCTCAAATAAATAAATAAAATCTTTTTTAAAAAAAATCAGATCATGCCACTGTGAGAGCAAATAATTATAAAAAAAGGCTTAATGCCCCCACCCCCGTCAAAAACAGAGGAACAGATTTTTCTCCCCTAGTAAATACAAACTGACTTCCGAAAATTTGTCATTGTATGTTGTCTCTTTGAAACCTGTGGAAATCTTTTTTTAAAAGCTGAAAAAGCCTCTAGCCAGCTTAATAAGTCAGGAGCTCTTTCTCAGGGACCTGGGAGCCGCCTTTTGGAAAGGAGACCATCTGGGGAAACAGCGCCCCCTATCTCCTCAGGTCGGAGCCGCACTTGGCCAGCACTTGACCCCCAAGTTGCAGAATTACCTACCTCCTGTCATATAGACGTTTGCCCCTGGAGGAAGCCAATTAGTTAGCACAGATAGTGTCCCCAAGTACCAGGTGAGGTTAGGATGAACTCTGTGTGACAAATGGTGCTGCCAAGTCCTCTTATCGAAGGACTAGTTATCCTTCATCTTGAGAACGTGTGTGTGATGGAATGTTCCGCCTGGCTGTGTAAGGTGGTGGGATTCCTTCTGTCTCTGCCTGGGGTATGCATCACATTCTGCTTTAATGCCTCCTGAATCATAAATCTTCGCGGAGAGGTTTCCTGGGTTGTGAGATTTAGGTTTTAATTCTATTCCCCCAACACCACCTTCTGTTTAAAATCCTTAGGTCCCTAAGTTGCCCTGCAAGGGGGCTGTATGATCTGGGCCCCGCCTTACTCTCTGATCCCAGCTGATATCTCAAACTCCCCATCCAACACATACATCACCCAAAGCCTCATGGCAGGTGCGTCTCATCACCCCTGTCTCAGCCCAAACCCCAGCGCCCCCAAGTCCTTCCCCATTCTTTATCACTCACCCTGTTTTGTGTCTCCAAAATGCTTCTTATCATCTGTCCTTAACTTGATCTGTTCATCTATTTGTAGCCTGTGTCTCCCCATTAAAATGAGAGCAGTTACCTTTGTCTGTTGTATTCACTAGAGGCTCCCTAGAGGCTAAAACAGTGACTAGCGCATAGTAGGTGCTCACTAAATATTTAAGTGCATGAATGTATTGCGGGGATGAAACAGCCCAGGAGCTGAAACCGTATTAACCCTAAAGACAACATCCCGATCAAAGACTTCGTGTCTCTTGTCTTCCCCGAGCTTAGGCCCCACAGGCATCGCTCTGATAAGTGAGAGAGCAGAGCTCCCCTACCCCAGGCCAGAGGTGGGAGGAAGGAGAAAGCCTTAGCTGGTCCCCACCCCGCCCATCCCCCCCCCCCCCCCCCCCCCGCTCCTTCTCTCCTTCACCGCCATCCACCTGCAGCTCTATGAGTTAGTCTCATGAGCCCGTTCACAGATTAGGAAACTGAGGTTGAGGAAGTCCTGTCACTTGGTTTCATGTCACTGTGCCAGTCACAGTGCCACATCCCTGGAGCATCTGCTCTTTCCTGATACCACGGAAATGTCACCCACGGTGACGTTTTGAATGGCTCCTCCAAACCCTTGCACGAGGAGCTGTTGAGAGAGCTGGAAGCACCCAGCTCAGAGAAGAGATGGCCCAGGGTTTCCAAGGACTTGACCTGTGTTATTCCTGAGGGAAGATTTAGAGGAGAAGTGAAACCCCTGATTCTCTTTCTCCTTCCTCTTCCTCTCCTTCCCACCCTCCTTCTGCCCTTCCTCTTTACTATTCTTATCAAACATACACCTTGCAATGTAACCTATTTTAGTCCGAACGTCCCCAACCCAACCTGTTCTGGTCTAATCCTATTTCCAAACTGGATTTGAACTCAAAAACAACTGGAGGGGGTGGAGAGGGAAGAAAAACAACTTGATCTTGTCCCAGCACCGTGATTCAATCTACTGTTTTTCTTTCTACTGTTTTTCTTGGTTGAAGGAATGGGCCAAAAAACATTTGCCCAATCATGATTCAACTTTTCCAAACAATTGCCATTGTCCTGAACATAAATGGCCAAGAATCGTCACAACTCATGTGTTACCCAGTGAAAGCAGGTGACGTTTCTGGGTTGCTCATCGCAATCCACACCTCACTGGACAGAGTGCACAAGGGGGCACCTGTCACGCTCTCTGTCTCTGGCCATCTCTGAGGTCAGGCAATGGGGAAACCCACCATGCTGCACTCCAGGAGTCTGAAGGGAGGGCAGATGGCAGCTGTGGATGCCCGTCTCCAGCTCTGCTTCTGGGGTCCCCTTGGCCCTGCCCTTTCCGTGGGTCCCCATCACCCTCGGGCCAGCCCCTTCTCTGTCCCTGCTTCCCCAGAGTTTCTTTGCAGTCCCCTTGACTGGTGTGGACTGAAGTGAGGACCTTGGTGACCGTTGCCTCTGCGAAGTCCATCCCCTCCATCCTTGCTAACAGAATCTCCATGTCATTCAGATGTTCACCTCCAGGAAAGGTCACTTTGTCCCCAGCTCAGAGACAAATATCACATAGTTTAAACCAATAGTTCCTCAACTCTGGTGGCATGCTAGAGTACTATAATAATTTTAGGAAATTTTTAAAAAAATAGTAATGCCTAGGATCTTGAGCTTTAAAGAATTTTTAAAAAAAAATTTTTAGAGCAGTTTGAGGTTCACAGCCAGATTGAGTGGAAAGTACAGAGATTTCGCACATACCTCTGTCCTCCACCCTGGTATAGCCACCCCCATATCAACAGGTGCATTTGTTACAATTGATGAACCTACATTGACACATCATTATCGTGGATCCTGAGCTTTTGATTCATGTTCCAGGGTGGAGACTAGGCATTAATATATACATTTTTTTCTTTTTTAAGTACTCCAAGTGTTTCTCATATATTGCCAGGGTCGAGAGCCCCTAACATGAGCCAATAACGAAATGTGTTTTCCCAGCCAGAGACTGATTAGGGATGACCATGGGACCCAGTTTTGGGCATTAGGGTCTGAGAGGAAGTCTACTGGGGGATTCTGGGAACAGTCTTTCTTCTGGTAAAAACAGAAGCCCAGAAGGGATGATTCCTCTTCTCAGAGGTTGGTATGTCTGGATGTGACATTTGGAATAGTGCAGCCATCTTGTGACCATGAGGACAGCCCCGCTGAGGCTAAGCAGACCTACCAAGAAGGCTATGGCAGAAGGATAGGAAACAACTTGGCCCTTCAAAGACAGTATTGGGCTAATATAGATGCCCTGTCTTTGGAGTCTTTGTTATATGTGATAACAAACTGTCCTTAAAAAAATTTTTTTTTTTGGAAGAGTGTCTTCAGTTATTTACATGTGAAAGCATGGAGAGAATCAACCATTTCCCGCACAACAGACTCCACTCTTCCCCTCCCCTCTGCTGGTGTCCATCTCTCTCCTCTTGGCTCTCGGTCCACACCTTGTTCCAGCGTCTTCCAAGCAGGGCTGGCTTGTTCCCCTACCTGAGACTCCTGCTCGTGATTTCCAGCAATTCCTCCCTGCCGGTCTCCCTTCCCTAACCCTACAAGCAGATGCTAGCTGGGCCTCCTGATTCTGAACACCCATGGCCATCGGCCCCTCACTCAGGCCACTGCTGCCCCCAAGCTCTGGACTCTGAAACCAGAAAGACAGGTGGCTGAGGGCGTCTGGAGGCAGGAGACCCTGGTGTTGGCCCCAGCTTTGCTTCTTCACTAGCTTTGGGACTGTATCAGCCTCGTCAGAACAGGAAATGGAAAGTCCTGGCAGTTATTTTCAACAGAAGGAGGTTCAATAAAGGGAATTAGGTCTCTCCAAAAACACAGGAAAAGCTGGGGGCGCAGGGTCCAGGCTAGGTCCCCAGGAATGGTCCCCCGGGGCACCTGAGAACTGTCCAGCAGGAGAGTTACCTCTCCGCCTCCGGAATCAGAGGTCACCTCTGCAACTCACAGCCATGGATTGGGAAGGGACGCCGACCCTGTAACTGCCTCTGGACCCCAATCAAGGCAGTGAGTGAGCACAAGATGGTAGGTGCATAAAACCCCACGGGTCCATGCCCTTGCCCATCAACCCAAGCTGCCAACCCCTGCGCAGGTGTCTCTGAAGGACAGAACCTAATTGTCACCTAGAGCCCTGGAGGCAAGGGAGTCTGGGAGTCAAGTCCTAGCTCTCTGGTCCCTGCTGCAGAGAAAGCTGCTAGCAGGAAGCAGGCATGGATGCTGAGAGCCAGCTGAACTTGGGGCAGATTCCTGAGCCCCTCCAGCCTGTTTCTTGATTTCCAAGGGACTATGCTATCAACACTGAGCTCCTAGGGTCAGTGTGAGGATGAAACGAGATAATGCAGGTAAAGCGCTTGGCATGGTGCCTTATGAGGGGCTAATTACTTTTAGTTATTATTTTGGGTACTTTCTCCTGTGGTTCCCTGAGCCCGGGCGAGGCCCCTTACTCTGAAATAGGCACTGGAGGTTGCTTGCATGGTGGTGTTTGCAGGGAGGTTGGAAGGCATGACCCCGAGAGGGTGGCCTGGCAATGACCGTGGACGACTTCATTCAGCCCCAGCCTCCCCGGACACACTGCCCTGGGGGCTCCTGCTGGCCGCTTGCCTCTCCAGCCCGGGGTGCGATATAACCTGCATCTTTTTCTTTGTTTACAGGAAAGCATGAAAATACCAATTGGGTGTGGCTCAAAGTACTTAATTCCTTAGAGGCAACGCGGATTGGGCTGGCGGGGCAGCCACGTGAAAAGCAGCTGCCCAGGCTCAGAGCCAGGTCTAGGAGGACAGGCAGGCTCTGGCTGTCTCTCCATCAGCCACTCCTTGCTGGGAGATCCAGAACACCGAGTGCCTGGGTGGGGGTGGGGGGGCGTGGGGTGGGGGAGGCAGCCCCCGGGCCCTCGGATGTGTCGCTTCCAACCATGCTCACTCTCAGACGGGGCCTCGGGTTCCCTGCCCGGCCCTGAGGTTCTCCACCACGAATGGCAACCCTCCGTTCTGCCACCTCCCATGTGATCTGGGAGCCCCGCCCCCCAGGCATCTGTTGATTCTTCTGACTGGCGTCAGCCTCTTAGCAAAGCAGGAGGAGAGGGCAGCTCAGTGTCCTGGGCAGGGAGGGACGACAGGGGTAGGTGGTGGGACCATGGTTTCACCTCTCTGGTTTGACCCAGGTTCTAAATCGCGAGACGGGGAGAAAGCTCACACCCTGGGCCCCCTCACGTGACAACAGTACCACGCAGGTGCCAAGCTTCCCGAACGACTGCCAGATCCATCCCGGGAATGCTGCCCAGGCCCGGTCCCAGGGTGTTACAGTCACAGAACATCGTCCCTTTTGAGTCGGGACCAGACATGAGCTCACAAGTCCTCATGTGACCTTCTGGTAAATAAATGTCCGTGCTGGTAGAGCTGTTCTGCCAGAGAAAGACAACAGCTCTCTGTGCCCCAAAGCTTGTCCGCCTGGTAAGAGTTTACGGGGTTGGGGACCGGACGACACAGGAGTGACGACTTCTGCCCCAAACCCGGGCTCGGTGTGATGGAGGCTGGAGAGGCAGATGCAGAACACACAAGCTCTCTTCCTTACTCCTCCATTCCAGGCCCAGGGCAGATGGGTTCCCGATACAGCAGTGCAAGGCAAGGTGCCCAGGGGCGCGGAGCTGGAAGGCTGGAGAAAAGCTCTCACCCCAGATGTGGTAGAAAGAGCATGTCCTTTGGATAAAATACAGATCCAGCCTCACCCTCTGGCTCCATCACTAGACTGGGGCAAGCCCTTCGCTTCTCTGGGCTTTGCTCTTCTCCTTTGTAAAACCGAGATAAGCATATCTACCTGAACAGGTTAGTAGAAGATCAAACGAGAAGAGATGTCTGAGTCTGCTCGTCCACTCACACACGATTGATCGAGAGACACTTGTTTCTACATACACCCTGGCATCAGCACAAACCCTCCTACACTCCGTGCAAACATACTCTGCATGGAATCTATAGGGATGAAAAAGCCACCAGCCAAGCTCAAGCTTTCTCTCGAATCTTCCTCTCCAACTCCCCCTTCTCTTTCTCAAAGGATTTGTTGTTGTTTTTTAAAGATTTTATTTTTTAATTATTTGAGAGAGAGAGTGAGAGAGAGAGCACAAGAGGAGGGAGGGTCAGAGGGAGAAGCAGACTCCCCGCTGAGCAGGGACCCCGATGCAGGACTCAATTCCAGGACTCCGGGATCATGACCTGAGCCGAAGGCAGTCACTTAACCAACTGAGCCACCCAGGCGCCCTTTCTCAAAGAATTTGTAACGCAACAAAGCTTAATATGAGGATTATGGAAGCTACTTAAGAAACCTAGGGATTTTTGCACTGCTTATTGACATAAAGGTTAAAGTCTGGGCTATTTATAAATTAGTCTCCTCGAGTCTCTATGATGTTACCGCATCAGGCGTCAAGGACCAGAACTTGAGGAAGAAAGAAAGAAAAGAGACCCTAACATCTATTAAACGTCTGCCATGTTCCGAGCATTTCCGTATCAACACCTTCTGTGAGGTTTCAATTTTTTTGTTGTTGTTTTTAATTGTGGCAAAATACACATAACATAAAGTTAATCATCTTAAACATTTTCAAGTGTTTCGGTGAGTCGTGTGAAGTATTGTTGTGCAACCAATCTCCAGAAATTTTTTCATCTTGCCAAACTGAAACTCTACCCCCAGTAAACAACAACCCCCACTTCCTTCCCCCGCCCCAGCCCTTGGCAACCACCCTTCTCCTTTTCTGTCTCTATGGATTTGACTACTCTAGGTACTTCATATAAATACCTCATATAACACCTCATTTATCTTCTTGAGACTGATTTATTGCACTTAAAACAATGTTTGTTCAGTGTTCCCAATGTTCATGTGTTGTGTGGCATGTGTCAGAATTTCCTTCCTTTTTAAGGATGAATGATTGCCCATTGTATGTATTTACCACATTTTGTTTATGCCTTCATCCATCATTGGACATCTGGGTCGCCTCCACCTTCTAGCTATTATGAGTAATGTTGCCATAAACATGGGTGTGCAAATCTGTTTGGGTCCCTGCTTTCAATTCTTTCGGGGTATATACCCAGAGGTGGAAAAGCTAGATCATAGGGTAATTCCATCTATGTCACGTTTTGTTACAAAGGAAGAATAAGCCAAAGAGAAGAAATGACTTGCCCGACGAGAAAGGGGCAGAATCAGAATTTAACCTAATTTAACCGAGCTTCACTGACCGCATTTCGTTTCTCACCTGTTAAAAGATACACTGAGGCAAATGGAAAATGGTTAAGAGTTTATTTGAGTAGAAATCTATTCAAACCAGGTAGTTCCAAACCAGAGTGATTAGGAGCACTCCACTGACAGAAGCCGGGGGAAAGGCTTTTTATAGAGAAAGAGGCAGACGCAAATCAAGGACATTATTTGGCTATAGCTTAAGGCTTTGCTTTATGTGGAAAAGCCTCGTTGACTGGGATTGTCCTTAGGTTTTGATTTCTTAACCTTGAAGCATTTACAGGCTGAGGTCTGGGTTTGCTTAAACAGGGCAACTAATTTGTTTCATTGATTTAACACTCCCTTAAGCAAGCAGTTGGTACCCCTCATGAAAGGGGTACAGGAGTGAGGGAAAGTGGGGATGAATTCTTTCCTCCCAGGCTGGCATGTGATCTGATGGGTCAGGAAGGGTCTCACTAGGTGGTTTGGGAGCATCCTCGGCCCTTCATGCTGGGCCGGCGGCCTCCCCGGCAAGACCCACGGGAAGGACAGCGAGGGCATCGTTTGCTCGGCGGGGTCAACACGCCCTGGGGGTGGGGGGGGGTTGGGGAGCCGGCAGGCGCACGTAAGTCAGGGTTGCAAGGAACAGACCTCCACTCAGATCACCTCAAGTGAAAAATGAGGATGGAAAGATAGGGCAGTCATCTTATAGGGAAAAGGAACAGGACGCACAGCAACAAGAAATGGGAAAATGTTGAAAAACAAAAGAGTGAAAGGCGGACATTGCGACCCCTTCCCCCCGGCGGCGACGGGGTCTCCCAGCTCTGCCTCTCGTGGGCTCTGCTTTTCTCTTTTCTCCTGCCAAATCGGCTGCTTCCCCTGCCTTTGCCCCCAGTGCCCGCTTTAGCTTGGGGTTTCTTTCTTTCTTTCTTTTTTTTAAAGATTTTATTTATTTATTTGACAGAGAGAGACACAGCGAGAGAGGGAACACAAGCAGGGAGAGTGGGAGAGGGAGAAGCAGGCTTCCTGCAGAGCAGGCAGCCCGATGAGGGGCTCGATCCCAGGACCCTGGGACCATGACCTGAGCCGAAGGCAGATGCCTAACGACTGAGCCACCTGGGCGTCCCTAGCTTGGGGTTTCATACGGCTCTGCCCAGCCTAGCAGGTACCAGTTTCCCCAAGCTGACCACATCTCCACCTGCCCGCCCGGACCCCGACTCTCAGGCCCAAGTGCGAAGTCCCGGGAGAGAGGATCTGACTGGCCCAGCCTGATGGGGAGGCGACCACGTGGCACACAGGACCACCCCCTTCCAGGCACTGTGTCCAGCCAGTGGGGGGGACCCCTGGGTGGCCCCTCCCGGTGCGGCCCATGGTGGGAGGAGGCCCCCACCTGCCTGCCTGCGGGACCGTGACCGTGACCGTGACCTGGGCAAGTGGCTCCAGGAGGCGTGTCATCCCCAGCTGGCTGCCCCCAGGCTCCGTAATCCGGGCCAACTGCGCACAGGCTGGGCTGAATTATGGCTTGTTTTTAAATAAAGTCGGGTTTATTCCCACCATTTGGCCGCCTGGAGCCAGGGCCCCGCTTCCTGTTTGCGCTCCCGGCTGGTCACGCTCCAGCGCCCAAGGCAGATGCACTGGCCTGGCCTTGCTTTGACCTCAGAGAGCCCCTTGCTTCAGGCCAGTCGCTCCCTGCCTGTGGAGGGCAGTGGGCCCTAGCCCCGGGGTGGCCCTTGGGAGGGATCCCTGCAGCCCTGCTCCCAAGCCTTCAGGCCCCTCTCCCTGGATGCGCCCTGCTGGTGGCTGGACGGATCCCATCTGGAGAAGTCCCCAGGGCTCCCCCCTCCAGCATAAACTTCCAGCATGAGCTTCCCCCAGGGTAAGCCTTCCTGGGAGCCGAGATCTCCCAGCCCACCCTGTGCCTTCCAAATCCTCCACTGCCCTGGGGCATCTTGTCAAGTCTGAGGGCAGGCAGTATCCGGTTCCAGTGACTTTAGACGTCTCAAAGTTGTGGGTGCTGGAGTCTTGGCCTTGGCTTCTGTCATTCCTTATATTCGAAGCCGCTCTGGGGCAGAGCAGACAGGCCCTGGTGGAGAAGGACATGCTGGGGAGCGAGGGGGACGCCCAGGGGCCCCTCACCCACGAGGAGCTGCTACAAGCGTCACCCCAGCCTCTGAGCTGTCCCTTCTGGTGCCTCAGGATACCACAGGTCTGATGACACTTCCCGGCTGACGTCCTAGGGGCCTCCTGTCAGTGAGGCACCTCCCTGCACCCACAAGTGGGGCCGCTCGCCACCCCTCCTTCCCTCTACCCCCTCTACCTGCCGCTGCTCCTTCTGGTCCTGGGCTCCTGGTTGGCTGGCTTGGCCTGCCCCTACCCGCTTTCTCTCCGTCCTTCAGGACCTCTGGCGCACCTGCTGGTCTTGGGCGCAGCGGGCTGACCTGGGGTTTGAATTAAGTTCAGCCTGGCCCGTGTGGGATGTTGCCTGGTTCGCACGATCTCTCAGAGCCACTTCGCATGTCTTCAAGCTCACCCACGTTGTAGCCTGGGTCAGTCCTTCATTCCTTTTTAGGGCCGAATAAAATTCCATTGTTGGATAGACCCCGCTTTGTTCGGCCTTTTATCAAGTCGATGCATACTCGGGGGGTCCCCGCTTTTTGGTGACTGTGAATAGCCCTACCATTGCATTCTTAAACTGAAGGGACAAGGGGGAGGGTATTTTCCTTAGAAACCTCGGTAAATGCTACCCCTTTATTATGATTTTGTCTATCATTTTTTTGTGGCTTTTTTAATAAAGTTTTTTTTTTTTTTTTGACGGAGAGAGACACAGTGAGAGAGGGAACACAAGCAGGGGGAGTGGGAGAGGGAGAAGCAGGCTTCCCGCGGAGCAGGGAGCCCGATGCTGGGCTCGATCCCAGGACCCTGGGATCGTGACCTGAGCCGAAGGCAGACGCTTAACGACTGAGCTACCCAGGTGCCCCTGTCTATCAGTTTTGAATAGACTTTATTATTATTATTATTATTATTTTAAGTAGACTCCACAGAGAGCATGGAGCCCAACACCAGGCTTGAACTCATGATGCTGAGATCAAGACCCGAGCTGAGATCAAGCGATCAAGACGCTCAACTGACTGAGCCACCCAGGCGCCCCCTAATAGACTTTATATTTTAGAGCACTTTTAGATTCATATAAAAATTGTACAGAAAGTACAGAGTTTAATTTCCAGTCCCCTCTCCAAGCCCCCACCCCACCGGTTTTCCCGAGTATTAATCTCTTGCAAGAGGATGGTACATTGATTATAACTGAGGAACCAATATGGATAAAGATTATTAATTAAAGTCCAGAGTTTACACCAGGGTTCCCTCTCCATGGTGTATGTTCTAGGGGTTTTGACAAACATATAACAGCAGGGAGCCAGAAAAATCCTCCTTCCCAAACGTTCACCCCTCCCTCTCCACCCACCCCTGGCCCCCACTGATCCTTTTACTGTCCCCAGTAAATGTCACATAGCTAGAATCACACAGTATGCAGCCTTTCCAAACTGGCTTCTTTCACTTATCGATACGCATTTCAGGTGCCTCCCTGTCTTTTCATGGCTTGAGAGCTCATTTCTCTCTAGTGTTGAATAATCATCTTCTTTCCTGCAGACTTTTTCCCGGTAGGAAACGCCCCCCACCATCTTTGGGGTTTTAGGAGCCTTGCTCTTGGCAGGCCTCACGTAGGGGCCTCGCCGTTCCCGCTGAGGCTCTGGCAGCTCTGTCCCTCCCCTCACCCGCAGGCCTGGGAGCACCTTAAGCCTCTGTCGGGACTGAGCTCTGGGCGGTTCTGTGGGGAAGGTGCCCAGTGAGGCCTTGTGGGAGGAGGGAGGGAGGAGCGAGCAGGAGGGGGTGAGGCCTGGAGGGACGAGGTGCTGGGTGGACGCAGGGAGAGAAGGAAGCAGCTGTCTTGGGGGTGTCGGAGTGGCCTCGGGCATTTGGTCAGGGCGATGTGGGTCACCGCTCAGCTGAAGGCCTGGGCACAGGCGGGAGGCAGACTCCTTGTCCTTCCCCGCTGTCCTTCGTCCTGAAGATGGATGTGGGGCTGAGGGACCGGAAGACCAGAGTCGCTACTCTCCCCAGTGGATAACTGGGAGTTTTTTCGGTCACGGGGCAGTGAGTGGGGCGGGGTGGGGGTTAAAGAGAGAAACTCTGGCTCCCCGGCCTGGGGGTGCAGGGCTTGGGGTAGCCAAAGGGCAAACAAACGTGGTGAAGCGTAACCAAGCGAAGAAAGAGGTTAGCAGAGGCCCGGGCATCCGCGGTATCCAGCAGTTACCTGAGGGCAGGCCCAGGACAAGGCCCCCCCGCGCCCCCCCACCTCCTGCTGCCCCCAGGACTTTGTGACTTGAGGTCCTTCTTCTGTGGGAAGGTCCTGGGCAGGCCCGAGCCTCACCACTGTGTGCCGGAGACTTCATCCCTTCCACCCTTGCTGGGCCAGGCTGTGGGGGATGGGCCGGGCAGGGGAGAGGAGACGGGGCGAAGAAAGGAGTCGGGGCAAGCCCTGTGATTAGCTCTGGCCGACAGACAGAAGTGACCTTTGTCACTTCCCAGGCTGGGTCTTGTTGCGAACGCAGCTTCCTCTTGTACTCCTGGAATGTTCTCTCTTCAAGCCAACCCCACGCGCGGGGAGCAGCGCAAGCAGCCCAGGGAGACTGTGTGGAGGGAGATCCGGGTGGGCAGTGTGACCCTCAGCAGGCACCCCTGCCAGCCCTCGGGGGCCGTCCAGCCCAGGCCGGCCTGCGGGCGCTTGCTCACACAGCAATGCCAGAGCTTCGCCACCAGAGTCCCCAGCTGATCCCCCCAGCCCAGACCCAGCACACAAATGGTGGCTGGTCGAAGACACTAACTTGGGGTGGGGGCATTTACTATGCAGGATGTGTAGGGGATTCCGTTCCTTTTTATCTGTACAGCATCCCGTATTTTGGGGGAACCCACTGCCCCACCCCACGTGGCCACAGCACCCAGCTCCCCGCGTGTTCCTCTTCCTTTCCCAGCACTGGCTGATCCCTGCTCCCTCTTCCAAGAATTGGCCTCTGCGACGGGAAGGTGTTTGTCGCTGAGTAATCTCAGGAGCTTGCCTGAAAAGTCCCGAGTCCAAAGTTGCCGGGATTCTCTTGTTTTCCAGGCTGGTTGCTCAACTTTCTTCTGCCAGTGATCACCTGCTGATAATTATTCCTCCCGCCCCCACTCCCTCCCCTTCTTCCTCCCTCCCTCCTCCTCCCCCTTCCTTGCTCAGATGGTATCATCTCAAGGTAATTTCTACTGTTTCTGCCAAAGAACTGTCATTGGCACCGAAATTGGCACAAGGGAGGACGTTGTAAGTCACGGGGCCCCAAGGGGAAGGGCACCCCAAGAAGCGAGAGGCTCCCCAAGTCATGGGGATTCATGGCCCTGTTCCCGGGAGCTGAACAGTTATCAGTGTGGTGTGCGCTGCTGGAGGCCGCGGGGGATGCGGGACAGGAGGTGGGAGAGGATGCTCGCAATAGCGCTGGGCAGCTTGGAGAGGGGGCCGACACCCCCGAGTTCTCACCTCCCCGCGGGAGGGTGCCAGGGCTTCCACGTTGGCTGCCTGGGCTGGAGTCCCAGAACACCAGCCTCGGAGGCTGGACCTGCAGGCAGCTGAACCACGGCCCAGAGCACAGGCCCAGCTGGAAAGCACCGTCATCTGGGAGCATCTGGAAGACTCGAGACCTGGAGGAGGCAGTTCCCACAGGGCGCCTGTGCCTGAGGCAGCACCCACATGGCCACTGGGCCCTAATCCCTGTTCCTAATCCCCCGGGCCTGGACCTGGACCCACCCAGGGCCTGAAAGCAGTGTGGGAAAGAAGAGCATTATTAGCTTTTGTAAGAATCCTGGGGAACATTTGTGGGAATGGCTTTGAGGACGCTGGAGCAAGGACCCGCCCTCGGGAGGTTGAGCTGACCTTGACCTACTGCACCCCCTCGGCCAGACGGAGAAACCCTCACTGGAAACTGCACCCAGTGTTGCCATTTGCACCAAATATCTTCCATCCTGGTGGGGACGGCTTTGCCTTCATTAAAGCTGACCTTGGATTTAGATTTGCTCGCCTGCCCCGCACCCACGGGCTTACCCGAACCCCCTCCCCCAAACCCCCCATCCACTGGGGACTCCCACAACACGTGACTTCTGAGCACGGAAGTCACTTTCCTGCCGCAGGAGTGGGGCAGGGGGCCTAGGCTGGCGGGACACCGCTCTGGCCGCATGGCCCCACATCTAGGGACAGCGGGTGTCACCTAAAAGAGATTTCCCCCACCCCCACCCCCACCCCCCACCCCCACCCCCCACCCCCGAGGCCCAGGTGCCCTGGAGTGAAGGAAAAGGTTTTGGCCAGCCTTTCAGGAGAGGAAGCCAAACCAGCCCAGAACCAGAAAGGGCAGAAGGTGAGAAGAACTGGAAAACGCATCAAAGGAGGCACATCGTAGCCCCAAGGCACGTAGCCCATGGCGACGGGCTTATCACTAGAACCGTGCAGCTTTGATCCGTAGCCCTGCCTTGTTTTGGTCACACGCTAATCATTGCAATGGTAATAAAATGTCTTCTCGTTCTTCTGTGTCGGTGGCAGTTAATTTGGCTGTGTCGTGTGCAGGTTGTAGAAATTTGCACTAGGAGCTCGGCAGAATGGGGGAAGGAAGAGTGGTCGCCCAGGTCACTGGGGTGCACAGGGCGGCGGAACATTTGGGATTCTGCGTGTGCATGTGGGGAGCAGAGTGTGCGCAGGGCTGTGTCCTGGGGGCCTGCTGGCTGCTTCCTCCCTGCAGGGGAGCGTATGGGAACCAGCTGGGCGGATGGGCCATCCCATGGCCGCTGTCCCACCTGCCCCTCTTGCTGGCGCCTCTCACTTGGGCTTCCTCTTCCTGGCTGAGCCCACCTCCCAAAGCCTGATCGGGGACTGGACCAGGTAAGGTGGCAGTTATGGGCCTCCTGTGGTCTGCCCCCCCCGTCCTTGGTGGGTCGCAGGCCAGCCCTGCATGCATGGGAGAGAAGAGAAGGTAGACTGGGCAGGCCAGAGAGGAACCTGGGGGAATGCCCAGTGACGGCTTCACTGGGCAAAATGGAGGGGGAGAGGGGTGAGCTGTTCGCCCAAGGGGGGTCACCCTGGCTCTCAGGGATGCTGCTGAAAGGGATCGTGGGCAGAGAGGGGGCTAGGGGTCTCCCCCAGGTATCCTGGCTCCTGGCTCCAGGCCACTGCCCCCTCCCACCGGACCGCTCCCGGGGCAGGGCTCTGGAGGCTGCCCTCCTCTCTAAGTCTTCATTGCTTCTTCTCTGGAGTGGGAGTCATCATGGGTACCATCATGCCAGGGTGTAAGATGCCCAGCGCCTCAGCTCACCCCAGCCAGGCCGTCCTGCCCTCACCCCCAGAACCAGCACACCCCCACACTGCCCCAAACCTTCTCCTCCTGGGGCTTTGCAGCTGACCGCCCTGGGGACAGCAGACCCAAGGCACCCACAGGCATCAGCCTGGGTGAGTCCCGGGTGCCCAGGGCTCCTGGTGACAGAGCCAGTGGGCTGGGCAACAGGGCCACGGTGCCGGGAGGGAGGGCATGTCCCATAGGTTGCTGCAGCGGCCCCTCCTCCTGCCCCTTACTCATTAGCCAGGCGGCAAGGTGACATGGGCTTGGCTGGGCAAGGCTGGCTGTAGGAGTGCCCAGGCATGCAGGGTGGAGAGCAGCCTGGTCTCGGAATGGACAGCGTTCAGGACGCTGTCCCCCAAGACCGAGGGGGCTGTTGCCCTGCCCTCCGCAGGCTGGTCCCCGTTGGCTTTGGGGCCGAGGTGTGGACGCTCTTCGCTCTTTCCGGACCCCTGGTAAGGAGGTGAACTTTTGCGGGGGGGATAGGCAGTAAGGCTGGGTGTGACGGGGCTGTGCCAGGAGCAGCTCACACCCCTCCCCAGAAACTCCCCACACAGACCGTGTCCAGGCAGTACCGGGGCCACCACCCAGAGCAGGTGACAGACAGCGGACAGCTGTCCCTGGCAGTGAGGTCCGACCTCGCTCAGCAGCCGGCAGCCCCCACTCTGAAGGGGCAGGTGTGTCCTCTTTCAGAAACAAATGGGAAGGCTGGATTAAATCCCTGGGATGACCAGTGAGACCCATTAATAGAGGAGTCTGTGGGCCCCCCCTGCAGACAGTTTGCAGGGGGAAGAAGGGGCCATCTGCCCATTTTATTTCCAATGGGAAAATTGCTTTAGATCCTCTTTTCTTTTTTTTCTCACCATAAATACTAATCAATATATGCTCCCTACGAAATTTCCGGACAAAATGAAAAGTTACGATGAAATTTATCTCTAATCCCACCACCGGGACCTAGCCATTCCTCTTTTGTATGAGGTCTGACCACATGATTATTAATAACACCGTTGGAGTATGAGATGTTTGAGTTGAGCTCTCTGTGCTCCAGACTGCGTGGGTGCAGCTGCTTCTGGAGCATTCCTGCACTTTCAGGCAGGGAAACCGGAGCCCAGAGGTGGAGCCCAGAGGCTCACGGCCGCTGCTGACGGCAGATCCGGAAGCAAGACTCAGGTGTCCTGACCTCCAGCTCCGGCTGCCGCGTCCGCCTTAGCCACAGTGCTCGCTTTCTTTCCCCGGTTGCGGGCAATGGGTCCGGCGGCTGTGTTTTTTTGTGGGTCTCTGGTTCGAGGCCCCCCAGGAAAAGCCTCAGTGTGGGGCTGGGCGGTGCAGGGCCCTTGACCTTGGTTGCTGTCCCCCAGTTTTTGTTCCAGGTGCTGACCTTCATGATCCATGTCGTGAGTTCAGTGTTTTGCGGGCACCTGGGCAAGCTGGAGTTGGCATCAGTGACCCTCTCGGTGGCCGTGAGTATAGCTGGGTTGGTGTGGGGACGCTCTCCCCCACCACCACCACCGAGACACAGCATGAGGGCTGACATCCCAGCTGGGCCTGGGAGGGGGGCCTTGCCCGTGCAGGCAGGGCCTGGGGCAGGAGGGGGTCTCTAGCTCAGCCGCACATCAGGGCTGCCGTTGAGTGGCCTCCCCCAGACGCAGGGTGCTCCCCAGGTTCCCCTCCTTCGCCCCCCACCCCTGACAAGCCCTGTGTTCTCTCCTGTGCGTGACTCCAGTTTGTCAATGTCTGTGGAGTTTCCATAGGATTGGGCTTGTCCTCGGCATGTGACACCTTGATGTCCCAGGTAGGTGGGCCTCCTGGAGCCGGGCAGGAGGGTGCCCACTGAAGGCCCTTCAGTGACTCCTGGATCTGGGAGCCCATCAAACAGGCCCCAGGGACACCTGCCCCCCGGCCCGCCTGCAAGGCCTGCATGCTGTCAGGGACTTAGATCCATCGTTTCGAAAGAGCCAGCGCAGACGGGCAAGAGAGCCATGGAGGGAACGGGGTGGAGGCCGGTCCCTGACCTCATGTGTCAAATGCTGAGGGCGCACCTATGTGGACCCTCCCGCCCTCGGGGGCCCACAGCCCAGGGGGGCTCAGCTTTCCTGGGGCGGGGGTCTGGACTCACAGTGGACCTGGGGACCTGGGCTCGGTCCTGGCTGCCACTTAGCAGTATGGGGACTTGACAAATGTTCTCGGAGCTTCCCTAGCTCTAGCTCTGATTGGGAGAATGAAGCGCTCCTTGTTAGGGGCTTTTGAAGAACTGGGCACAAGGGGTAGATAGAGGTTGGCCTTGGCCGCAGGGCCTGGCCTGGAGCTAGTGCTCACTAAATAACAGCTATCGTGATTCTATGAGCAGGTTGAGCCCCCTGCAGAGGAAGCTGAGCCCAGAAGGGCCCCCTCCAGGCTGTAATCAGGGGGTGCCAAAGGCCCGCTCCCGGAGCACGGATGGCTGCCGATGGTGGTGTCCTGGGTCCATCCCCACGGCCCTAGCACCGCTAGGAGCTTGACGCCCTGGCTAGGCTCACCCAGGGGACAGAGGGAAGGTACTGAAGGGGTGGGCAGCCTGACCCAGGACTGAGCTATTTTGCAGAGCTTCGGCAGCCCCAACAAGAAGCACGTGGGGGTCATCCTGCAGAGGGGGACCCTGGTGCTGCTGCTCTGCTGCTTCCCCTGCTGGGCGCTCTTCCTCAACACCCAGCAGATCCTGCTGCTCTTCCGGCAGGACCCGGCCGTGTCCAGGTACTGGCTTCTGCTGGGGCGCCGGGGAGGGACCCCGTCAAAGAGACCACTCCCTAGCGCCCCCACCCCCCCAGGCCCCGTGCTTCTCTGGGTCGCCAGCGGTCACAGGTGCAGCTCCTCGCGGGAAGGTTCCGGGATTCCGTGCTCGGGTCTCTCCCTTCTGGGGCTGCTGCTCCAGCTGCGACCAGCAGGGGGCAGACACGCGGCCAGTTTTAATTCGGGAGGAAAGGCGACATGATGAAGGCATTTGCATGTGTGCCCCGGCCTGGGAATACCTTGTTCCTTTTGTAGGATCTGCGCTTCATTTGCTTCTTTCTTGATAAGATATCAGCTTCTCCCCGCTCCCCCTTACACACCGCATGTTACCGCGAGTTTAAGTTCCCTAGCCATGACGGCCTCGTGGTTAGGTCCTTGCCAACCCCAACCCTCCCCCCCGCCCCCCGCCCCCCCGCACCTTCTAGTGGCACCCCGTGACTACTTGTCTTCAGGGCTTGGCAAAGCCTCTCTTCAAACCTGGGGTGCCCAGAGTGTTCCTCGGGCAGCCTCCCAGCCCCCGCCCCCGCTCCTGGAGGGCACAGCCTGGGCCGCTCTGGAGCTTCTGGCTCTCTTGCAGGCTAACCCAGGAGTACGTGCTGATCTTCATCCCAGCACTTCCGGTAAGTGCCTCTGTCTCCCGAGCCTGGAGGAGGGTGGACCTACACTCCCTTTGATTCCGGCGGTTTGCTTTTCCATGCTTTTCCATGCTTTTCCATGCTGGGGAGGCCCATGAGCCTGCAGCCACTTCCGGCCGAGCCACCGAGGCTGGCTGGAGGCAAAATCCGGTCTCATTCCAGTGCATGCAGATGGACCTTTTAGGAAGTAACATGTTTTCTGATTAGAAAACCATTTATTGGAGAAATCGTGGGAAGCGCGGGAAAGAAACATTCTAAATCACCTCTAATCCTGCCCCCCCCCCCATGACCCAGACAATATAGGGTAATTGCTCTTTCCAGTATTATTTCTGTTCGCGGGCGTGTGTTCACACACGCATGCACACGTGTAGTTGGAAAAAGGGTCAACGTGTGTATTTTGTATTATAACCTGCTTTTCCCCTTTCCAATATGTTGTTAGTCCCTGGATGTGATTATAAATAGCTTTCCACAATATCCACTTCAAAGGCTATGGAACATCCTATGGTGCCCCAATGTATTAACCAATCCCTATTTGGTAGGTATTTCGGTTGTTTCCAGTATTCACTATCAGAAAGAAGACTGTGATAAACACCCTTATACTTTAGATCTTTGTGAACATCTGTAACGATTTCCTTCAGGTGCTTTACTGGAATTGGCGTTGCTTTGGCAACGGCTTTTGATACCAGTTTGTACCAATTCTCCCCCACTGGCAACACTCTCGTTAGCGCAGAGTATTGTTACTAATGTTTTTGTTTTTTTTTTTTTAAAGATCTTATTTATTTGACAGAGAGAGAGAGACAGGGAGAGAGGGAACACAAGCAGGGGGAGTGGGAGAGGGAGAAGCAGGCTTCCCGCGGAGCAGGGAGCCCGACGCGGGGCTCGATCCCAGGACCCTGGGATCATGACCTGAGCCAAAGCCAGACGCTTAACGACTGAGCCACCCAGGCGCCCCTTTACTAATGTTTTTTTTTTCTGATTCGAAATAGTTTTCACAGGCATGTTATTGCTAATGAACATTTTTCTTCATGTATGTATTGATCATTTTATTCTTTTGTGAACTGTCCATACCCTTTGCTTTAGTGGGTTAATCTTTTTTTTTAAGATTTATTTGTTTATTTTAGAGAGAGAGTGAGGGAAGGAGGGGCAGAGGGAGAGAGAGAATCTTAAGCAGAGTCCCCACTGAGCACAGAGCCTGACTCAGGGCTTAATCTCATGACCCCAGAGATCATGACCTGAGCCGAAACAAGAGTCCGATGCTTAACGGCCTGAGCCACCCAGGCCCCTCTGGGTTAATCTTTTTCTAGTTATTATAACTCTTGTTAACTAATAACTCTTTGTCATATATGGCACATCCCTTTTCATTTTTTAAGCTTGTCACTCGCCTTTTAATTTTTTGATATTTTTGACCTAAAGAATTTTTAGTGTATACATAACAGATCTATAAACCCTCTTCTTTATGGGGTCTTTGATGAGCTTAAAAACACTTACCCCCATTGCAAGATTATATAAACATTTGCCTATGTTGTCTTTGAGCCCTCCTATGGTTTTTATTTTTACCTTTAAGACTCTAATCCATCTAGGGGCGCCTGGGTGGCTCAGTCGGTTAAGCGTCTGCCTTCGGCTCAGGTTATGATCCCAGAGTCCTGGGATCGAGCCCCACATCAGACTCCCTGCTCAGCAGGAAGCCTGCTTCTCCCTCTCCCACTCCGTCTCTCGCTGTGTTCCCTCTCTCGCTGTGTCTCTGTCAAATAAATAAAAATCTTTTTAAAAAAAAGACTCTAATCCATCTAACAAACTTTAACTAGGACTCATGATTGCATATTCTCTCCTTTCTCCATTAATTTATTAAATACCAGCTAGGTAGTGCATCTAGTCAAGTCAGTTTCTGAGATTTCCGGCCGGACCCGGTGGTCTGTATGTCTGCTCAGGAATTCACTGCTACCCTCTTTAATTTGTTGAGGCTTAGTGAGACACGTGATTAGGGGGCGGTATTGTGTTGGGGATGGCGTCTTTGGAATGACAGCACCCCTTTGGTATCTTGCCAAACAGGGCCACTGGGGCTGGGTCAGGGGAAAGCATCCGATAACGTTATCACTGTGGCCACTCCTTTATCGAATGAAGCAAGTCCCTCCCATAAAATGCTGCTGTAGGGCGCCTGGGTGGCTCAGTTGGTTAAGCGACTGCCTTCGGCTCAGGTCATGATCCTGGAGTCCCGGGATCGAGTCCCGCATCGGGCTCCCTGCTCAGCAGGGAGTCTGCTTCTCCCTCTCCCGCTCCCCCCTCTTGTGCTCTCTCTCTCTCTCAAATAAATAAATAAAATCTTTAAAAAAAAAAAATGCTGCTGTAAAATTTACCAGTAAAGTAATAATAGAAGTGCCAAACATCATTTACATAATGCTTACCTAACACTTGGGATGCTTAAACGTGCCATTTACTGTTTTGTAAGCATTTGGCGATATTAACTTTACATATATAGGTAGAGATGAATATGCATGCAATATATGCACAGATGATGATCCCCATTGTAGATGAAGAAACTGAGGCCCAGAGAGGTTAAGCAACTTGCCTAAGATCACACAGCTGATAAGAGAGTGGGGCCAGCACTTGAACCCAGGCAATCTAGCTCCAGCTCCGTGCTCTTAAGCACTGTGCTATACTCAACAGAAGCGGAGGGCTAAGGGAAGGGATGGGGTAGGAAGGCGCAGGCCAAGGGCCAGGCTTTGACAGAGGACATAAAGGGGGGGCAGGGACAGAGCCCCCAGCACACACACACACTGACGCGCGTGCTCTATCCTCCACCTGCCACCGCGTGGGGACTTGAGCCTACTCAGCAGGGACTACTGATGGCCACTCGGCTGAGCCCCTTCCCCCCACCCCCGCCACCCTAGCCCGAGGCCACTCCCCCTAGATTATGGTTTTCAGCAGCCAGAGCCAGACTCAAGGGTGGTCACAGCCTGTGGACTGGGGCTCTGCTGGGTGCTCTGTACACAGGCCCCTGGGTGGCCTCCCTGAGCTGATGGAAGGTCTGGGTCGGCAGCCAGAAGCTCTCTGCCAGGTGCTCAGCCTCTTACACAAGCCTGCTGAACTGTGCTCTCTGTTGGAGCCACCCCGCCCTGCCTGTCTGTCCTCCCCTGCAGCCGAGCAGGAGCCCGGATGGGGGCCTCTATCCTCCTAGGCAGGGCCAGAGCACCCGAGAGGGCTCAGTGGGCTTCAGCCCACCGCGGGAGTCGGGGGCGCGGGGCTTCCAGACATACTTTGGTGAAGTTATTGCTCCATACTCAGGTATCGGAGAAATACCTGTTGATGTTCATCTCGTGCTTTTGGGTAGTCATTGTTTATTTGTGTGTCTGGTTTTTTTGTTTTTATTTTACACAGGCATTTTTCCTTTATGTCCTGCTGGCGAAGTATTTGCAAAATCAGGTACAGGTCCCTGGCTAGGAGGGTGACCCCCGGGCCCAGCGCACTGCCCTATTCCAGTGGGAAGGGGTGCCTGAGGCTTTTCTCCTTTCTGCACGATCTATGAGCCTGAGTAGGGCCCAGCAAGGAGCTGCACGTCCCCAGCCTCCTTCCAACCCCTGGACGTGCCCGGGCTGGGCCGCACCCCTCCCTCCTGCCCCCCACCCCCTTCATTTATTTCAGGGAATCGTCTGGCCCCAAGTCTTCAGTGGCATCGTGGGCAACTGCATCAATGGCTTGGCCAACTACATCCTGGTTTCCATGCTGAGCCTGGGGGTCAGGTGAGCACCGGGGACCCCGTCAGGGAGCACTGCCCACCAGGCACCCCACTCCCGACTGGGGCGGCTTGGTCACCATCCTCGCCTCACAAGAACTGCAGGGGCTGCCCCTGCCGTCCAGAAGTGGGTGTCGCGAGGAATTGGGGGGTCCTGCTGGTCCCTCGGGTCCTGGGGGGCTCCCCACCAAGGAGACGGGGAGAGGAGCCCTCCTCATCCGTGCCCCAGGCCGCCAGGAAAGGCCGAGAGTGGGGACCTGGCAGGGTGACTCCGGGGACTCTGTTGTCATGGTGCCTGTGGCCGAGGGTCCCGCGGCTGATCCCGGGATGGGGGCGCTGGCTGGGCCATGCCTGGGCCCGCTTCCCCTCCATGCTGGCTTCAGCAGGGGAGCCCCCTACGCCAAGGGCCAGAGTCGGCCCCTGGCCCCAGCCCTGCTCTCCCTCCTTTCGCAGGGGCTCTGCTTACGCCAGCACTATGTCTTACTTCGTGCAGACCATCTTCCTCTTTCTCTACATTGTGCTGAAAAAGCTGCACCTGGAGACGTGGGCAGGTGCAGAGGGCCGCCCTGCCTTTGGGGGGCTGAGCAGACAAGCATCAGGCAGGACCCTGGCACGGGCCCAGGGGGTGCATTTGGCAGGTGGACAGAAGACCCGGTTGCAGTCCCGTTGGAGGGGCCCTGTCTCCGGGCTTGCCTCTACTTCCCTTTGGGGCCTCCTTCCCCTTTGCTCCACCCCTCAGGACCCCGCCCCCAAAGGCCCCAGATCGCCCCCCATCAAATGTGACATGGTGCAGAGCCCCACTTTCTGGCCCGCTCCTTGATCTCAGGGTGGTGACACGGGGGAAATCCTAGGTGTCAGCCGTGGGCCCAGCACCCGACATTTCTGACCCCAGTTAAACTCCATGATGCCTTATTATCCCCATTTTATTTACACAGAGGAAATTGGTACATGGTGGGGCTGGACTCGAACCTGTGCCCGTCTGAGCTTTTCTGCCTCCTGAAACCTAACTCTGTAGACCGTGGGGTCCCCTTGCACATTTCTGGGCCAGCTCTCTGGCCGGGGCCTCAGTCACAGGGCAGGAGTCCAGCATGCCCCCCCCCGCCCCCCCCCCCCGCCCTGAGAATCCTTTCGGCACCCTTGACCTCATACCATCCTCCCAAGAATCCTTCCGGAGAAGCAGGGCAAAGACAACTCCGATTTTCGGAGGAGGGAATGGAGCCCAGAAAGGGCAGGGTAGTTGCCTGAGATCCCGGCGTGGTGACACAAGCAGAGTGTGGGGACTCTCACCCGCCCTGCGGTGCTGGCCGTGTGAGCAGGCGCCCTGGCCTGGCACCCTCCTCCCGCACCACACCAACCCTGGACCAGCTGGCACGCCCTGTGCAGAATGCAAAGTGCCTGCACTTGCTGAGCCGAGCCCGGGGGTGGGGGGGGCGGGGGTGCAGAGCCAGAGGCTGGCAGGGGCTTCTGGCATGCTCGGCTCTGGAGCTCGGCTTCTGTTCCTAGGCTGGTCCAGCCAGTGCCTGCAGGACTGGGGCCCCTTCTTCTCTCTGGCCGTCCCCAGCATGCTCATGATATGCATTGAGTGGTGGGCCTACGAGATCGGGAGCTTCCTCATGGGTACGTGGAGGAGCACGGCTCGGGGAACAGCGTGGGCAGCTCCAAAGCCCCTCCCCGCTCCCCCCCCCGCCCCTGCCCCCCCGCCCCCCCCTCCCCCCCGGGCCGGCGCTGTTCAGCAGCCTGGGCCAGGCTGGGCCTGTGGCTCTCTCATCTCCCCCACGAGGTCCTGAGCTCCCGGAAGGCAGGCCTGGGCCTTTCATGTCCAGACCCCAGCAGCGCCCAGCAAAATGCCTAGAACGGAGCAGGTGCCCGGGGCAGGGGGTTGAGTCAGTGAGGGAGCGAGGGACTGAACCAGCAGGGGTGTGAGCATGTGTGGGTTTGTTAGGCATGTGACACATGTGTGCTCACCGGAGCACCCAGGGCAGAGTCCACACAGCCTGAGAATCAGGCCAGTGCAAGAATGGCCCTGGGAGAACTTCTGGTCCAACCCTTGCCCCCCATTTACAGATAGGTAAACTGAGCCCCAAGAACAAGAGACTGTCCAGAGTCTCACACAGTTGCACACTGGTAGGGCTGGGATCCAACCTCGGCTCTCCTGATCTTGGCCCAGGTCTCTTTTCTCTCGCTCACCATGCCAAGGTATACCAAGGACTTGAAAGTCAAACCATACAGGGAAAGGCCTCCAGAAAATTCCACTGGGATTTTCCTGGAAGGCTGAAGGCCAAGTAGGAACATCTTCTATTGCAAATCTGCCTTTGGGAATCATTTGCCCCTTGGCCTCCAAAGCAGAGAGGCATCCTGTCCCAGGTCTGTTAGCCAGCCCCAGGGCTGGGTGCTGACCGTGTGCACCCCAATCCCCCCCACTCGCCCCGCAGGCCTGATCAGTGTGCTGGACCTCTCCGGCCAGGCCATCCTCTACGAGTTGGCCACGATAGTCTACATGGTGAGTCTCTTCTGGGGGCACCTTCGTCACACCCTCCATGCTGGCCCAGCCCCCCTGACGGCCTGCGGTGTCACAGAACAGGGGCAGGGGGTCACCCTAAGGGCCGTCTCTATCTCCCGAGGGACCCTCCTGGACCCTCTGTGCCCGTTCAGGTCCGGGCCCTGCCGGACATCGCTGTCCCCCACCACGGTCCCCGTAGCTCCCTCCTCTTCCCACAGAGACATGAATTGTCCATGTCACTCAGGTGTGTATCTATCTGCCAGCCTCCTGGGGACATGCAGTATGCAACCCTGGGCTTAAGGAAACGACTCACAAAAGTCTACACTTAGAGCACTAACGTATAAGGTGCTTTATTTTACAAATGGTTTCCACAAAACTTAGTTTTTCTGGCATACTTAAGACCACAGCTACCTCTTAAAAATGCATTTACTCACGAGGTTTTGGCAACACACTGATCTAGGTTGCAGGGCCAGTGGCCTTGTGATGTCTTCTGGAGCGGGGGTGGGAGGCAGCATTGCCTGGCTCACTCAGGGCATCCCCAACCCATCTCCCAACCGCAGCCGAGGATGCCCTCTGCCCTCATGCTGCCTCCTAGGGATCCATCCTGTCTTCCTGCTCTTCTCCCTCTTGGCCCAGCTTGGAGGGCTGGAGGACCGCTCCACCCCCAGCCCCGGCCTCTTCCTGGCTCAGGACCCACCCCATTCCGGGGGCTGGAGGTTACTCCACTGACAGCCCCTTGTTACCTGTGATCCCAGATTCCCCTGGGGCTCAGCAACGCGGTCTGCGTCCGGGTGGGGATGGCCCTGGGAGCCGCAGATACTGCCCAAGCTAAGCGGTCGGCTATCTCAGGCATGCTCTGCACAGGTGGGTAGAGTCCTCTGGGCGTGGGGGGAGGGTCTTGGAAAGTTAGAGCCCGGGGCAGGGGAGAAACCAGCCCGAACGAGGGCAGTGGGGGGTGGGGTCCGGAGCATCCCCTGCTGAGTTGACATGGCCTTTCCACCCCTGATCATGTGAAGTCTCTTCCTTCCCAGGCTTCTCCCTCCAGCTGTCCAGGGTCCTATTGCAAATTTGCCCTCACATTATCTCCCGCCCCCACCCCCCCGCCCCCGAGCTTGGGGCCTGCCCATCCCCCATCCCCCCACCCCGGAATGAACCAATCTTGTGTCCTCCTCCATGGCTCTGCTTTCTGAGGCTGCCCGATCCAGATCAGCTCAGCTGTGGAGAACAGCGGGTCCCAGGCTTTAGGCTGCATTAGACTCTGTGTCAATACACAGACCCCCGGGCCTTCCCCCACAGAGTTTCCGATTCAGGAGGTCTGAGACGGGGGTCCGAGAACCTGCACTGTTACCAAGTTACCAGGTGATGCTGATGCTGCTGGTCCAGGAACCCCACTTTGCGAACCAGAGGAGGAAAGGCATTCCCTCCGTTGTCCTGCCTTGCGCTGACCTCAGCTGGGCTCCTCAGAGGGTCGGGGTGGGGGGTGGGGGTGCAAATGCTCTTCCTTTTGTCTCTTCCAGTTGGTACCTCGCTGGTTGTGGGCATGCTGTTGAGCCTCCTGAAAAACAAACTGGGGCATATTTTTACTAATGATGAGTAGGTAATCAGTTCTCTTCACTGACCTCTGGGACGTGTCAGAGTGGCTGGCAGCTGGTCCTCAGCGGCTTGTCACACGGCTGGCTGGCTTGGCACTAGGTCCGGAGGAAGTGGGGACTAGCCCCGACTTTGCCCTCCCTGGGAGGAAGCTAGCTAGCAGACGCCTCTGCTGCTCTCCCCGGACCTCGGCCTCCGTCACTTGCTGGGACAGGATGCTGAGTGAAGGGCGGTAGGATATTGGGGGGCTCTTCTGGAGCTTAAGAAGACCCACAGACATGCAGAAACTCAGGGCTAGGAATGTCAAGTCCGTGTAGGGCCACTACCTCTATTCCGACCCTTTTTAGGAGGTGGTGGAACAGAGGGGAGATACATGAGTCTCAAGGACACGGTCATGCCTCAGATTTCCACACAAATGTTCTTCCCTGTCTCTCCTGCAGAGAAGTCATTGCCCTGGTGAACAAGGTCCTGCCGATTTATATCGTCTTTCAGCTCTTTGAGGCCGTCTGTGTGAGTACTGCCCTGGTGGGACGCCTGACCCCCCAGTCCGAGTCCATGTTCATGGGCGCTCCCTGAGGCCTCCAAGGGATGTGAGGCTGAACTCATTAACACATACATGTAAAGCGCTAACTGTATACAGTAAGTGCCCAAAGTCTTCACTCGGATTAATTCTATTATTATTCAAAACAATAATTCCCTTTCCCTTCCGCAATTCTGCAATTCGAACAAGCCAAAAGATGAATGCAGATTAGCAAAAAACGGAAAGATTGCATCAGCATAAACTCCCGCACCCCGTAACCCCGAGCAAAGGGACCTGCGAGGGAGGGAGTCACCCCAGAGTCCAGAGGGACCGGAGTTTTCTGTATCTCTGACCCCTACAAGACAGGTCCCATTTAGTGCAGATCTGAACGATGTGAATTTTAAAGAGCATCACATAAAAAAAAAAAAAAAGAAAGAAAAGAAAATACTAACGGCTCCTTTTAGAAGCAGAGTTTGGAACCCTGTGTCTTCTCCTTCACATCTTGAGGTCGGCAGGAATGCATCCCTTGCCTAACGGGCAACAGCTCCGCCTGGGAGTGTGGGCTTCGAGAGCTCCACAGAGCACCTGCCCTCTGGGCTGGTCCTGCCCTGGGGAAAATCACCTGTACAATAACTATTCACCCGTATGAAAAAATTTTTTTTTTCTCAGTGAAGGATTTTTCTAAAAGACAGTGCACTCTGTCCAGATCGCTACATATTCTAGAATTTACTTTCGACTCAAACAGGCAGGCACGAAACTTAGAGCACCTGCTCAGCCTTCCGCAGAACTGCCTCCTCTGGGCTGGGCTTCATGATGATATCGTAATGTTATCACAGAACATTAAAAGAAACCATCCTATGGAATCTATTATGGCTTTTGTCATAGGATGGGGTCAAGGACACTACTTTTTTTTTTTTTTTTTTTTTGCCACAGCTGAGAAATTCTTCTTGCAGTTCAGGGTTGGGAATAGGAATTCCTCGTGGAGTTAAGTATACCTCTGCTCCAGTGGGTAACACTTCTCTGTTCCCCAAGGAACTCAAGCAAATTCACAGCCAGCAAATGTGAGGGATCTTAGAGCTGCTGTATCTGCCTCCTGTCATTTTTTTTTCTCCTGGCTCTATTATCCTTAATTTATGCTTTCCACAAAGCTTTTCTTTTTCTGCACCTTTATGGGGTTGTGATTTATGGGCCATAAAATCCATGCACTTAGAATTGTGCAACCGTCACAGAGATCCAGCTTTAGAGAATTTCCGTGAGCCACCCTCCACCCCCACATTTGGCTCTTGGCCTTTATGACTAAGGCTGCTGGGAGCATTCACACACGAGTCTCCGTGTGGATGTCTGTTTTCATCACTCTTGGTAGAGTCCTGCACATTCAGTTGTTGGAAGCGTATGTTTAACTTCTTAAGAAACTGCCAGACTCTTTTCCTTGGGGCTGTACCATTTTACGTGCCCACTGGCGATCTGTGAGGGTTCCAGTCTTTCTACTCCCTTGCTAATTCTTGGTATTGTCTTTTGAAACAAAAACTAGTAGATTTTAAAGAGCAGTCTTAGGTTTACAGAAGGAAATACAGAGTTCCTATAAACCTCCTCCCTCAGTTTCCCTTATCATTCACGTCTTATTAGTAGTTATTAATTATGTACGAGTGTGGCACACTTGTTGAGCTGATGAGGGAATATACGTTATTAACTAAAGTCCACAGTTCATTGTCAGGGGTCACTGGTGGTGTAGAGACTATGGGTTTTGACAAACATAGAAGGACACGGATCCACCATGATAGTATCATACGAATAATTTCACTGTCATAAAAATCCTTGTGCCTCCTATTCACTACCCACCCCCCCCATTCTCCCTACTGGCATTTTGAAAGGAATTGTGTTGAATCTACGGGGTCGTTTGGGGACAACTGTCATCTTCACAATATTGGGGCCTCCAATCCATGGACACGGAGTGTCTCTCCAATTATTTAGATCCTCTTTATCCAACAATGTTTTGTTGTCTCTGGTGGACACATCCAGCACTATTTTTGTGAAATTTATCCCCAAGTATTTTGGGGTTTTTTTTTTTTTGGATGCGATTGTGAATGGAACTGGTGTCTTAATTTCATTTTTAGTTCATTGATGCTAGCCCCTGGAAATAGAACTGATCTTTGTTTATTGATCTTTTATCCTGTGACTTTGTTAATCTCATTCGAGTAGTTTTGTGTGTGTGCGTGGGGGGGAGGGGTATTCCTTTAAGATGTTCATATAGGATCAGGTCATTTGTGAATCAAGAGTTTTACTTCCCCCTTTCCATGTGGTTGGAACTCGACTCCAGTATGATGTTGGATACACATAGAGCATAATCTATGCCTTATTCCCAACGTTAGGGCAAGAGTGTTCAGTCTTTCAGCGTGAAGTGTTATCTGTAGGATTTTTATAAATGCCCTTCATCAGGCTGAGGAAGAGCCCTTCTACTCGTAGTCTGTTAAAACATTTTCTCAAGAACGGCATTGGATTTTCTAGAATGCCTTTTATGCGTCTATTGAGATAATCAAGTGGCTTTTGTCCCTCATTCTATCAATACGATAGAATCACATTAATTGATTTTCAAATGTTATACCTTGCATTCCTGTGATAAGGCCCTCCTGACCATGGTATGGACCTTGTTTATCTATTGCTGAATTTGGCTTGCTAACATTTTGCTCAAGATTTTGCGTCTACATTCATGAAGGATATTCATCTGCTAACTTGTATCTTTGTGATTTTTTTTTTAAATACATTTTTTTAAGATTTTATTTACTCACTTGATGTCAGGGTAACACCGGCCTCACAGAATGATTCTGAAAGTGTCCTCTCCTCCTAGGCTTTCTGAGTTTGGGAAGGATTGGCATTATATCTTCTTTAAATATTTAAGCTCATCTGGGCCTGAGCTTTGGTCAGAAAATTTTTAAATTAATTCCATTTATTTACTTGTTATAGGTCTCTTCACTTTCTATTTCTTGCTGAGGTACTTTCAGTAATGTGTGTCTTTCTAGTCCTTTATTCATTTCAACTAAATTTGTCTAATTCTTTGGCATGAAGTTGCTCACCATATTTCCTTATCATCCTTTCCTCTGTGGTCCGTGGTTATGTCCCTTGTTTCATGCCTGATTTTGGTGATTCGTGTCTTCACTTTCTTATTTTCTTAGTCTTATTTTACCAAGGTCAACTCCTTGGCAAGCATTTGTTAGTGTTGTGGATCTTCTCAAAGACCTAGAATTTGGGGTTTCATCGATTTTCGGTTGTTTTTCTCTTGTCTGTTTCAGTGATTTCCACTCTCATCATCATTATTCTCATTCTCCTGCATTATTTTGATAACGGTTTGCCCTTACTAGTTTCTTAGGGTGGAATATTAGGCTATTGATTTGAGTGAGGCCTTTCTGCTTTTTGGATCTAGGCATTTAAAGCTATACGTTTCTAAGCACTGCGTTAGTAACATCTAATACATTTGATATGCTGTTTTACTTTGCATTCAAAATATTTTACAATTTCTCCTGTTCTTTATTCTTTGACCCATAGGTTTAGAAGTGTGTTAACTTCCAAAAAAAAAAACATAGAAGTGTGTTAACTTCCAATATTGGGGGTCTTCCCAGATTTCTATCTTGTCGGTGTCTCTAACTGAATTCTGTTGTACGCTCTGGCCCAGACCCATCCCGGAGAATGTCGTGTGTGTGACCTTTCCCCAAGGCCTGTTGTTTTATTTAGTAATTTGCCTGCACTGCTTCTGTGAATCCTGCCTCCTCGACAACCTGTAGCTGTTCTCTCTACTCAGTTTGGTTTTCTGGGGTTTTTTTTCTCCCTTTAATTTTAGGCTTAGCTTCCTAGAGTTGGGGGGGCGGCGCACTGGCCCTTGTGTGTGCTGGTTACTGGAGAGAGTCCCTGTCATTTAAAATGCTCTAAAGGGCTTCGCAATCTTGGCACTGTAACATTTCAGGATGGACAATTCCTTGTCGTTAAGGGGGCTGCTAAAGGAGGTCGAGCAGCATCCCTGGTCTCAACCCACTAGGTACCAGTCGGCATCTCCCCAGACCATCTCCAGACATTGCCAAATGTCCCCTGGAGGGCGAAATTGAGAAATACTTGTCCAGAGCGCATCAATCATCATTTGGGAGGAGTCTTTTTCTAACCAAAAAAATACCTTCTATGTCACCGATAGATAAACATGAGTAACCTACCCGCCGCATTTCCAAGTTCAAGAGGCACACATCTCCCCTCCCGCACACAGTGCCTCTTTGCTCAAAAGTGTGAAAGCAAACCACAAAATCCTCCACGTCCTTCATCTTAAGGAAAGAAAAAGAACCAAGCGGACACGAACTGTGGCTGTAGTTCTTTCGTTCACTAGGTCGGAGATCAGGTTGGGAGGATGAGCCTAGTAAAATCAAGCAGTTAGTATTTTCTCCAGTAGTTCTTGTCTGTGAGCATTACGGGGACAGCAGTGAGCTAGGGCTGCAGGTCTGGAACAGACGACACCTTTGCTCGCCCTGTGCGGCATCCAGAATCGGGGCCCCCAAAGATATCCATCCACATCCGAATCCCCAGACCTGTGGCTGTCAGGTGGGAGGAGGGGATTTTGCAGACGGGATTAAGTGAAGGATCTTGAGCTGGGGCAGATTTTCTTGGATTATCCAGAAGACCCGATATATAACCGCTAAGGGTTCTCATAAGCAGGAGAGGGAGGCCGAGAGAGAGAAGGCAGGCACCAAGCCAGCAGCAGAGGCTGGGCTGACGTCACCGCTGTCTGAGGGCTGGGAGCTAAGGGATGCAGGGCAGCCAAAGAAACAGATCCTCCCCTCGGCCTCCAGAAGGAACCCGCCCTGCCTTTAGCGCAGCGATTTTCTAGATTTTCTAGAAAGGCGGTCATGGTGTGGAGGTGAAGGGGGGGGGCCCTGGAGTGGTGTCCAGAACACAGTGCTACTTCAGAGTGACTTGCCCTGACTCGGTCTCCCCACGGGAGGGGACGAGAGCACTGTCCCGGGGCTGAGTGAGAGGAGGCCTTGCGACAGGAGTGGCTTAGAAGGGAGCCCATTGCAGGAGGCCCGCCGCCGGTCTCACGCCCACCTCTCGCCCCTCCCTGCGCCCCCCCTGCAGTGCGTCTACGGCGGAGTCCTGAGAGGGACCGGCAAGCAGGCCTTCGGGGCCATTGTGAATGCAATCACGTACTATGTCGTCGGCCTCCCTCTGGGCATCGTTCTGACCTTTGTAGTCAGAATGAGAATCATGGGTAAGTGTCACGAGGGGAAGCTGGAAGTGGCCTGGGGGCCCTCGGACACCCTGGCCCCACCTCTGCGTGTCCCCCGCAGGCCTCTGGCTGGGCATGCTGGCTTGTGGCCTCCTGGTCACTGCCGCCTTTGCGGTCTACACCGGCCGGATGGACTGGAAGCTCGCTGCAGAGGAGGTGAGCGAGTGGTGGGCCCTGGCCTGGCCATGCATGCGGAGTGACTGCTCCCCGGCAGCGCTCGGGGCACGTCGGGCCTCGGCAGCAGTGATCTGCGGGATAGACTGGGGGGCACGGGGGGCACGGGGGGCCGCCTCGGCCTCCCCGTCTGTTCCCGGCGCCATAGCGGGACCCCAGACCGCGCCAGTGTAGTCTCCAATTACAAGGAGAAGCACACACACCACAACCCTTCCCTAGCCAGCCCAGGCTGCCGGAAACCCGGACAAAAGCCAACAGCTCAATCAAACGGGGCTGAACCCCGACACGTCCCTGAGCGTGTGGCCCGAGCCGAAGGCGGACGCATAACTAACCGAGCCACCCAGGCGCCCCCAGCCTACAGTGTGTTAAGGCAGGGAGCTGGTGAGGCCGGCGGTGAGCGGGCACGCCGACCGGCTGACCCAGGCGAGCTGTCGCTCTCGTAGGCTCAGAAGCACGCAGGGTTGCTGCCACAGAGCCCCGACGGCACGGTGAGCGCGGCGACCGCGGCGACCTCGGCCCCCCGCCCCGGGCCTGCGAAAGCTGTCACCTCTTCAGGTAATGCTGTCCTAGTGCTTCTGCTGGGCACACACCATGCCGGGGGGCACACCGCTCCTGGCGGCCTTGCGTCAGGGCCTGGGTCGAGTGGGAACCGTGGGAGCCGCCGTTCCTCCTCTTGGCTCGGACGCGCCGTCCTAAGTACCAAGAAGGCGACGTTGCTACCTCTGATTTAACGGGCCCTGCGCAAAGTACTTCACATCCTCGGCCTCGCGAGGTCGCGACTCTAGTCCCATTCTATGTCACCGATAGATAAACATGAGTAACCTACCCGCCGCATTTCCAAGTTCAGATGAGGAAGGCGGGCTGAGAGCTTAGGTCTCTTCCCCGTGGTCTGGCTGCTGGAAAAGGGGAGAAGATCCTTGCAGGGACCCGTTCTCCTCTCTGAAGGCCACGTCCTGCCCATGGGCGGGCACCCCTGGTTTATATCCGGGGTGTCTGTGATGAAGGGATGGCCCAGGCGGGCGTGGAGTGCGGGGCGTGCGTGTACGCAGCCCAGAGGCCTCACTCAGCTCGGTGAGCTCATCGCCTCCTGGGCTCTGCCTTCAGTAGGGAGCTTCGGACTAAGCTCGGGGCGCTCAGAGTGTCGCAAGAGACCGCAGTAAGGTCCGACTAAGCATTTAACGCGCTCTGAAAACACATGTGACCGTCACACTCGCCAGGTCATCACAACAGGCTCGGAGAGGAATCCCTGTAATGTGATCTTAGTAGTAGCTCTATCTGTGCGTCGAACTCACATCGCGAGAGGTTTTCCCACATCGTTTCCTCCTCTGATCCTGCTGCGGGGTAGATGAGGCTCCTTCTCCTATGCGGGCGTTTTCTAGCGTAAGGCACAGAGGCGGATTCTTAACTGTCACCCCGCATAACACACGCAGCCGGGCTTCCTGATTCAAGGCCGAAGCTCTCCCCCTGCCCCCCAGCCCCCCAGCCCTGCTGAGTGGGCTCCCGTTTGTCTCCGCAGTGGCCACGGGTACCTCCCCAGGCATCACCCTGATGATGTATTCAAGGCCCGAGTGCCACCTGGACCTCTTCAGGACCCCGGAAGCAGCCCGTGCCCTGTCGGCCCCGGCCAGCCCCCTGTCAACAAAACAGCTGCTCATCCGCCGCGGGGCTGCTCTGGGGGTGGTGTCAGCCATGCTGATGGTGGGCCTGGTCATCAGGTTCCTGACCGCCAGACATTAGCCACACAGCTCGGAACCAGAAAGGGAGCCAAGAGTGGCCGCCCCCACCCGCCCACACCTGCCTACAGCAGCACCCGCGGGAGCCAGGCTGGGGGGACACCTTGGTGCACACCCCCGAGAACGACCTGCCGCCGGCGCCTCGTGTGACCAGTGTCAAACTGGTGTGTCAGACTGGCTTTCTCCCCTCTGCTCTTTAAGAAGCCATCCCCCGACCGAAGAGACAGAGTCCTGGGACTGCTGCTAGGAGCCCGTGATGTGCACGGCTTCAAATCGGGAGACTTCAAATCAAAGCACGATCCCAAAACACACTGTCACCCAATTAAAAATTCCATTTTCTCCCAGGAGACTCTGGTGCCCGGGTCTGTTCACAAACCCTTTGTGAAGTCCCTGCCCCACGCGCCCCTGTAGATCTGGGCGCCATGAAACCCCGACGAGGCAGGTGGCCGTCCACAGACCCTCCTTTGCCTTCGCCTTTCCGCTAACCCTTCGTTCCGTCAGCATCACGCTGATCACAGACCTTGAGAAACACTGGTTCTTACAGCAGGGATGGGGTAGAAGCAAGGGCAGCCGAACCCAGATGTCCCAGCCACACAGCCTCGGGATGGAAGGCAGTGCCGACCCAAATTCTCGGACGCTTCTCCTGGAGGCCTGGGACTGCCCAATGTTTTCAGGCTCCGTGCCTCCAAAGTGGAGGGCGGTCTGGCCTCCCCTGCCACACACAGTCCCTTCGGCATCAGTAGTTATAAACGCGTCACAAACAAAATGAATTTATTGATCAGAACCAATAGAAACAAAAGGAAGCACAGAATGTAATCCCGGTTTGAAAGAGTCAATGTGAATTCATGTTGAGGACCTGGCAACACTCCGGGCCTCCCACTCCCCGGAAGGCAGAGATCCTCCTTGTCTGGGACATACATACCTTAGTGAGCTGTTGGCAACCCAACAAAATGACTGGGAACCGAGCACAGAAAAGTATTGTTTCCCCAAATGTGTTCTAAGGTTACAAAGTCTTCAGAGCAAAGGGTTCCCTGGTCAAGTATGTTTGGAAAACCACCCACGCCAGCCTGCAAACGTTCTACAGGCCTGGGGTCCTGAAATATGCTGCCGTGCTTTACGAATCCCAGTGGACAGGGTGGGTGGTGGGATCAACTTTTGTGTAAAACCTTATGGGATTAATGTTCTGGGAAGAGGCTTATGGAAACGCTTGTTTTAGATTAGCAAATGGGGATAGGAGGGTAGAGGGGAAAAACCTATTTACTATACAGGTATTTTAAAAAATAAAACCCCACGGGGGCGCCTAGGTGGCTCAATCGGTTAAGCGTCCGACTCTTGATTTTGGCTCAGGTCACGATCTCAGGGTTGTGAGATCGAGCCTCGCGTCAGCTCTGTGCTCTGCATGGAGTCTGCTGGAGAATCTCTTTCTTCCACTCCGTCTGCCCCTCCTCCCACCCCTTTCTCTCCCTCCCTTAAAAAAAAAAAAAAAACCACCCCACAAATGATAGAAAGTAAAGTCTGAGAAAATCTTGGCTAAGAATTTAAGTGAGAAAGCAAGACTTAAAGAAAGTGGATCAATACCACCTGTGATAGATAAAGGCAAAAAATGGATTTACAGTTGGGGGAAAACTTATGGCCGAAGAATGCTCTTCGAGACAACAGGGCATGAGGGGTTCCACGCTAAGAATGTCATTCTTAAACTTCATGCCAGTTTTAGCAAATACAGTGTATTTATTTTCAAGCAGGATATATGAATAGACAAGCCAATAATTTAGTTGAACTAGAAATTAGAATGTACAATATGCTAAATGAAAATTCCACATGGAAATTCTAAGATACTTTATGACCGATTATCCTGATGGACTAGCCTAGTGATGAAGTCTTGACATATCCTGGGATGAAGATCGCACACTCAGACAGCCTTCCTGGAAGAGATTCACACAACCAAGCTGATTACACATTCTCTTGTTGCGCAGAGGCGGGGAGGGTCACCTGCAGGGCAGGGAGGCTGCACTCCACCGGGCTCTATCCCACTGGGTCTCAGGTCTCGGCCGTGCTCAGGAGAGATCCCCTTCCTTTGCCCTCCGTCCCCTTCAGCACGGCCACCTGCTATGGCTTTCAGAGTCCTCCTCCAAACGATCCACCCATCAGCCCCCTGAGGCTCTCCAGCTCCCAAGTCCTGAATATCCGAGGCCTCTTGGTCACCACAGGCAATGGCTTTCCGCGTTGGGTCCTGAAGGCTGCACTTATTCAGAAAGGGAGCTCTCTGAAGTGTAGCAAAGTGAAATTTATGTGCATTGTGCTGCAGATATAAGAAACTTAAAGATCTGTCCACTGACTTGAAACTTTAAGATCCTGAGAGAGAATAAGTATTGTTATAAGTCATTTTATTACAGCATAAAAACACACCAGTTAGGTTTTATGAGATGTGGAATCCTACAACTCCTATACAGGAAGAATGACAGAGGATACTTGCGTGAAATTGGCAACTTGTCTTCCCAAACGCCCCGGGACGTACAAGATGATTTGTGTGGTATTAATTGCAGAAGGCATTTCTGGACAGCAGACTGTCCCGAACCAAACACGAGAAAGGGTGGAGAATGGTTGAGAAAGGAGGAAGACCACTGGTCCGATGGTACATCTGACAGGAGGGTTGACTCCTGAAAGTCAAGTCCTCGTGTCCCAGTGGATGAGGGACGGGGACCCTCCCCCACCAACCCCATATACAATTCTAGTGCCTCAAACCTCAAGCAGAGCTGGAAAGGTCTAGCCTCACCTCTCTGGATGCAGATGGTTTCAGATAACCCTGGGCTGGGAGGGGCCCCTGACGGCTTCACAGCAAGATGGCAGAAGGCAGCAGGGGTGGGGGCAGGGTCCCCTGTGTCCCATGAACTGGAGTGAAGAAGTCACTCAACAGGTTCGGAGACTCCTTTACATCTCCCAAGGAGTCCACGTTTAGCCTATCATATTCTCCTCCCCTAGACTCAAGCTCTAAGGTCTGGGTGATACAATGTAAAATGGGTTCTCCGAGTGGGGGAGGAAGGCTGGGGTTTGGCTGAGATGGCAGGTTTTATCCCTGGGGAGTGGCAATGACTTTGAGGGTTGATTATGGTGCATTTGCATATTTCCCTACTATTTTGGGTAGGGTTTTAAATCAACTGGTTCATTAGCTATTTAATAGAGGAATAATTCAGTAGAGGCAACCAGGAGGTTGAACAGGATCTTTCTTCAGTAGTATCCAGCCTAGAGAGAGGAGAAAGGGATCCAGGTTACTCTGCTGGTGTAAGACCCCACCCGACCAGCCCCGGAATAGGAACTCCGTACCAGGACTCAACCAAATGCCTCCTATTTTCAGAGACGCGAAATGCGCTGTATAACAAAAAGGTCCCTGTCTCCCTAAGAAGTTAAGTGCAGTTTGGGCTGAGGATAAAAGACTATGCCCTCCAGTGCAAAGCAACAGTAACGAGACAGGGAATGGTGATGAGGCGGTGTTCGGTCTCGTGTCAATGAGACAACATCAGCGTTGAGCCAGGAATGGAAAATGTTCATTTACTATCCTCCAGTTGTGAGTGGGAGGCTGAAGTCTCGACATGAAATCTGAAAACTCAGAGTTCTAATGGCATACTCAATTCTCGAAGGCCTCATGACATCTCTCAATTGTAACCCTTTATCTTTCTCAACTTTTTAAAACCTGCATCACCTACTACGCTTTCTGTGGCTCATATTACACTTTACTAGAACTTTACTTTGCATAGATGTGTATACACACATACACACACACACACAGATATTTTTTTAAATGCATATAGAAAATTCCTCTCCACTCTGTGATTTTGTCATGCTCCCTTTAAACTGATCATCGCTGCTTTCAATTTCCCATTTAGAAATGTTCCAAGCCCATTCTCGTTCTAGTGAAGTGAATTAATGAAATCACAACCCAGCACATAAAATAACTACTAAGTGCAGAAAGGCCATTTCAGAAAAATGATTGTAGTCCCGATAAAGACTCCTCAAATAAAGGCACAACGTGGGCTCAGAATCACTTCTTTAAAATAAAAGGTGATTTGGGCGCCTGGGTGGCTCAGTTGGTTGGGCAACTGCCTTCGGCTCAGGTCATGATCCCGGGGTCCCAGGATCAAGTTCTGCATCGGGCTCCCTGCTCACCAGGGAGTCTGCTTCTCCCTCTGACCCTCGCCCCTCTCGTGCTCTCTCTCTCAAATAAATAAATAAAATCTTAAAAAAAAAAAAAATGTGATTTGCTAGAAAGAAGACAAGCTCAGAGACAAGAGCAGAGAAGCAGCAAAGAGGAAAAGAAAACCAAATCCTCGCTGGTCCCACACGGAATCCAAAAAGGTCCGAACCACTAACACATCCGCTCATAGTGAGTACCGAGGTTTCCCCACTGAGAGACCGCGGCTGGCGGCCCCCATTCCATGGATGAGCAGGCCGAGGCCGAAGGGCGGGCTCAGAAAAGGCCTTGCTCAGAGTCGGAATTGGGTTGATCTCGGAGCCAGGGATCAAAGCCACATTTTCCTGTTTCCAAGCTACCTGTTTTAATACACTGCTGCTTCTCCAGCCGTTCACAGGGAAAGGCTTGTCTGCCAAACCCTTTGGGGAGCTCTGGGCAGGCTACCTGGCCTGCCCCAGCCTGTCTGACCCGGCATGCTGCCCCTGTGGGGAGCACCACAGCCTGGCGCTCTGAACTTCCCACGATACTAAGAGGTTCCACCACCAGCAGGAAGGTGCCTCTCAGGCTGGGGACTGTTGTCTGGGGACAAGAGAAGACAGGCAGATACCGACCGGAGACCCAGGCACATCTCAGACCTCGGGGAGATGCGGGGGGAGGAGTTGAAAGCCTCTAAATTACACACGGTGTTTTGATTCACTCCGTTTGCCACCACCAATTCTAAAGTCAAACTTCTTTTTAAACACCCAAACAACTCCAAACAAAACAAAAGACTAAGAGATTTTTTTTTAGAAGATGAGTCTCAGGGAGCCTGGGTGGCTCAGATGGTTAAGCGTTTGCCTTCGGCTCAGGTCATGATCCTGGGGTCCTGGGATCGAGCCCCACATCAGGCTCCCTGCCTGGCGGGGAGCCTGCTTCCCCCTTTCCCTCTGCCTCTCCCCCTGCTCATGCTGTCTCTCTCTGTATCTCTGTGTCGCAAATGAATAAAACCTTTAAAAAATAATAAATCAATAAATAAATAAAAAAGAAGATGAGTCTCCAATTATAAAGCACAGGGTTCACTGTGTACGTGTACCTATAGATCTGAGCTGGTCAGCTGGTGCGACCTCCAGGGGAGCTGAGCGGACGGGGAGGAGGCAGGAGGAGCACCCGTGACTCTCCTTTTTCTAGAAATGATGTGGGCTTCATCTAGACCCAGCTGGGCCATTACCTCCACACGTTTTTTTTTTTTTTTTTAAGATCCCAGCGAGCCACCCTCGCCCTTTTGAAAGTATGGATAAGTTAGGTTTTAGCACTCTGATACCCTGGGCCCAGCTCCAAAATAAATGCCTGGAGATTTTTTTCTGAGAAGCCTCCAGCTACGGGAAAACGAACCACTAAGAGAGAACAGACACCCGACTTGGCCCACTTTATAAAGGGATAGAAAACAAGCAGTTCCTACCTCACTCTTAACAGAGCTGGGTCGTGGAATCGGCTGTCCGTCACGGCTTACTGGACAACACGGTCTAAAATGCCAGAAAAATCAACAGGGCCTTTCTCCTCAGCACAGCTTGGTATTTCTGAGAAAACCCAAATGATTTCAAATGCAACTGGTCTCTCCAGTTCCACCAAAGCTATGTGATACCGGCAGACGAGCCAACCCCCTTGCAAACCGTAACTGAAGTGCAGACATGAACAACACAGCTATTTCCAGTAAACGCTAGAACCCGACCTCTCTTCCAAGGTGACAGGTCACGGGCGTTGTCACTACATTGGGTACATCGCCTCGGTTTGGCCAGCCGAGCACCCCAAGAACACAGTGGCCTTGCCCCCACGCCTGTCTTCATTTCCGTCATCTTGGATCTTCTCCATCACCCCCAGGGACACACAGACTGCCCTGGGAAGGCAGGTATCGTGGGCCACTCAGGGAGCCGACGTCTGCAGGAACTCATCACCAAGGACCGAATTTACAGGGCAGTCAACTGTGGTGGAAGAACATTCACGCTTCCCTCGTCACAGTCGCTCCAGCACAGAACTCTCCCCGTTGAGTGCCCTGCCTGCGGATGCCAGGGACACTGGAGCAGCACACCGGAACGGAGACACCCAGTACCACGAGGATCAGACCACTGGACAGCTCGGAACGCCGCAAGCAAGTTCTGCAGGGTTTTAACCTTTGGGTTTTTTTTTTGGTTTGGTTTTTTTTTTTTTTTTTTAGATTTAGCCCACGAGGGGCTCGATCCCATGGATCCCACGACCCTGAGATCATGGCCTGAGCCACCCAGGCGTCCCGGGGTCTTAAAACTCTTACACCAGAGGTCGGCACGCTCCTTCTGTGATCGTTTAGGCTCTGGGGGCCGCACGACCCCTGTGGCTACGCTAAGTCGGCAGGGGGTCGTGGCTGTTCCCCAGGAAGACGGGGCAGGCTGCGGTCACCGACCCCGCCCTAGACTCGGGAAGTTAACACGAGAGACAGAGTCCATCTCTAAAAGTAGAGAAGCTCCCCTGACGCAAGAGGACCATCGACAGCCCTTCGGGCGGGACCAGAAAGGGACTCACCTTGGCCAGCACGGCCGCCACCACGCCCAGGAAAGCCAGTAACAGCAGAGCGAGTTTCCCTTTGTTGAAGCGCTTCAGGAGGAAAAATTTTGCCCAATCCACCTTCGACTGGCTGTTGGGAGGATACCTGAGCTTGTTAGCGCCTTCCCTCTTTAAACTTTTCAGCAGGCAGGGACGTTGATGAGAGAAGGTATCGAAAGTGTATTTGCCGTGATAAACCCCCATGCCGCTGGAACCTGGAACAGAGAGGACAGACAAGACACACTCCACTGTAGGTGACACAAGCTGCCTGTCTGTGCGAACCCCGACGGAGGAAACCCCCAGCCCTCCCTGCTGCCCTATCTCACTTCTCAGTGCAAGGGGCTCTTTCAGGAGATTCCTCCCCACCTTCACCAGCAAGGTGATCTCCCTGCCAAACAGGGTACTCTCCAAGGGTCCAGCGAGGACTTGCGGCTCTCCGGGCCAGCGGCTCTCACCGAGACAAGGCCCCTGCTCTGTGTTCTCTAAATCCATTCTCGCCACAATCCCCCTGTATAAAGGCATCAGTGCTCCCGATCCCAGAGAGGGTGAGGGAGCTTGGCAGGGTCAGGAAACCTGCCCAAGGTGCAAAATGCAAAGCCAGAATGTGAATCCAGGTCGGCTGGACTCTTAACTACCGTGTGCTCTTTTCCTGCTGTTCCATGTGGCTTTATCCATAGCCCTCTTCACCCACTTGCTTCCTCTAAGCTCCTAGAGAGCAACAACAGAGGCAGGATGACAGGGTTACCCCGCTGGGTGATAGTAAGCAAGTGGAAATCCCTGCCCTCTTCAAAAGCCATGCTCCGGGACAGTCTTCTTTATTATGGGTGCTGGGGAGATACGCCGCACAGATGAATGGGGCCAGGAAGGCACTTACTGGTGCTTTACGGGGCTGCTGGTACATCATTTAGGGGACAACTGAAGCTATGGGGAAATTTGGCAATATGCATCAAAAGATACGCATTTTTAAGGAAAAATCCAAACTATATGTCAACACATTAACAGGGTTTATGCCTGGGAGAGTATTACATTTCATCCCTACAGCTGTCTGCAGTGTTGTTGTGGTTGCTCTTTTCCCCAAAAAACCTCTTATCACTTTTAGAAACAGGAGGCAAAAAGCATTTCACTTTAAAAAAAAATAGCTCTAAGCCTTTTTAAGACAGCAATGACACTTTGAGACATTCTTCCTCAGGAAAAAATCAGAAATTGCACAAAACTGCTTTAGAATCCTAATACCGAAAAATCTGGAATCACAGAAACCTAAGGCCAGGAATTAAACACAAACAGGCCCCAGCGGTAGGACAGAGCAGTATGCGGTTACTGAAATCATGACACACGACCACGCTGACGTGGGAAAATATCACACTATCCTCTCACACATGGGGTGAAAAACAATCTACAATAGGATACGATTTTGAACAAAATTTGATGTATACGTATGTAAAGAAAAGAATTTTAAGGACGTACACCAGAGCTTATCTTTAAAGAGCGGAGTATGGGTACTCTAAGCTTTTATTCTTCCCTTTTCTTAGGAAGCCTGGACTCCTTTTGCATTTAGCCGGGGGGGAGGTTTTGTTATAAGGAGGAGGATATGGTCGATGATGCTAAACGCTACTAGTCAAACCTAGTCAAGCAAAATAGGGACTGAACACAAGTCACTCGACTTGCACTCAGGAGGCACCAGGACGCCACGTGGAGCAGTGAGAGTCTTTGGTGGGAGCCAGGATCCTGGGGGGCACTGAGGCACAGGAGACTGGAGTCTCACCGAATCCTTTAAGAATCCGGGCAGTGAGGAACAGTAGCCCCCATCCTGTAAGCTCTCATTGCTTTCGTTCACCGCCCCTCCCTCCACAACACGTGCAATCCATCAGCTTGACCCCCCAAAATATCCAGCCCCTTTCCACCAGCTCCCCTGCAACCATGCGAGTCCAAGCCCCCACTAGCTCCAGCCTGGGCCCCCGACTGGCCTCTCACCACATGCCCCTCATGTGTGCCAAGCACAGTGGTGGGTGCTGGCCATCCCCTTACGTCCTAGAACGTGACACAGGGCATGCTGGGAAGCAGGCCGTGGTCTCTGGGCCTCATGTGAGCCAGCCCGGATCAGAAACAGGTAGTCCTGTTAAAATGAGCCACTTCATTCCCATAGACTCATTATGCGATCACAGAGGGAGAGTACAGAGCAGGAGCTTTTAAGACAAGGGTTTTCATTGCTTTTTACTCTAAGAATTCCTCCATGTTCGTTATTTGTGATACTTCTAATGAGATATTAGAGAAGCCGACCACCTAGCTCCTGAAGGAAAAATAAGAGTAGAGCCAGTCGTCTGGAGTGTAAAGAGTCAGGCCGGTCACCGCCCAAAGGGAACAGCAGGGACCAGGTTGCGTCCATGGAGCTTCTCCGAATTTCTGTGCATCCTGTCTAGAACACAGGGAGTCTCTTGCTCTCTTCTCAAATCGGGCAATAATTCGTGGAGAGGCTACGCCCCACACAGAGGGCTGGGGGGCCCTGGGGGTGGACACGGAGGACGACGTCGCCCCACCCTGAGCAGACAGCAAGGGGGCCTCAGAAACCCCGACTGCCAATCAGAGAAAGACAAGTATCATATGACCTCACTGATATGAGGAATTCTTAATCTCAGGAAACAAACTGAGGGTTGCTGGAGTGGTGGGGGGTGGGAGGGATGGGGTGGCTGGGTGATGGACACTGGGGAGGGTATGTGCTATGGTAAGCGCTGTGAAGTGTGTAAGACTGTTGAATCACAGATCTGTACCTCTGAAACAAATAATACATTATATGTTAAAAAAAAAAAGAAGAAGAAGAAGAAGAAAGCAGGAGGCGAAGAATGAAGGGGGGAATCGGAGGGGGAGACGAACCATGAGAGACGATGGACTCTGAAAAACAAACTGAGGGTTCTAGAGGGGAGGGGGGTGGGAGGATGGGTTAGCCTGGTGATGGGTATTAAAGAGGGCACGTCCTGCATGGAGCACTGGGTGTTATATGCAAACAATGAAAAAAGAAAAAAAAAAAAGAAAAGAAACCCCGACTGCCGCCTGCTCTGGGCGTTCTGCACCCGGCATTCGCTACCTCACTTTGAAAAAGACCTTATTTATGAATCTGAGACCTGGCTTTTGTCCCCCCTCCACCCCCCCCAAAAAAATCCCCTCATTCTAAGAGAAGGACAATAACCAAGTAATAACCAATAGATAAGTAAACCAACAAAAGGAACAAAGCCGGTTATAGGCTGTGCCGGGGGCTGCTAAAGACGGGAGGGGGTGACAGGACGGAGTCAGCCCTCGGCCGGGGGGCCTGACAGGGTGGCGGGAAGGCAGCCCCCACCGGGGTGGCCAGGTGATCGGAGCCACCGCGCGGCTTCTGGAACCGGCGCCAGGCGCACTCACCCACTCCTCCGAAGGGCAACGAGCTGAGGGTGAAGTGCATGATGACGTCGTTGGCGGTGACGCCGCCGCTGGACGTGCCGTCGATCATCCGTCGGACGAGCTGAGGAAGGGAACGCGGGCTCGGGTGAGTGACGCCCGTGGCGCAGGGAGGGGACGCACGCGGACCGCACGGAGCCACACACGTCAACCCTCTGCAGCGCTGCTGCACTTGGCCAACGCGATCGTGCCCACGTGCTCGGACCCGTCCCCGGTCCTTCGAGGGGCGCAGCACTGAACTGGTCTGTTCTACGGCCGCGCACCCGCGACGGCCACGGAAGCCTGTGTCCGTGAGGGACAGCGCAGACTACGTCCTGGTTTTTACCCGTCGCTATTTCTCTCCCTCTCCTCTAAGTGATGGCGCAGGACTGACACATACCCTTTGGTGTGTCGGAGCTGCCAAGCACATTTAAGATCTCAGACTTGGTATTCTATTTGTTTTGAGGACACGGTTGGCCGAAGGCCGGAACAGGCACGAGGACACCTGACTGGTAATGTCATTTCACCTCGCTGCCCACGAGCCCTCGGGAGCTCGAGTCATGAGCGTCACAGTGGACTGTGGTCACTGAAGGTGACCCCGTTGCTGGGCAGCGCGCCCCCTCGGACTTGCACGCTGCCCAGGAGACCTCGGGCTTCCAGGTTCTCGTCCGCATCACCTGTGGTCGTTTAAACTGACCACAGTTAATAACCCATTATTTACGGAGGCCCACGCGTTCGGTGTCACTTTACAGAGCTGTACCTCCAAGAACGGCAGGCTCCAGAAGCTGCGAGTCACCATGGGAGGCTCTCCGCAAAACCTCTGGTGTGTGAACTCCTAGACCTTGACGGGTCCCGCCTCCGTGTGGGTCTCCCCTTTCTCCAGAGGGCTCCTGAGCCCACTTGCCCACCTCAAGGCCACCGTCCCTCAGCAACAGCCGGTCCCCTCATGAGCCGTGCAGCAGGGTGGGGGGGCTGCTCGCCCTGGTGTGATATGGCATCACACACTCACCTGGCTGGCGTGGCCCCATTCACTCTAACAACAAAGGAGCTAGAGAAAGCGAAGTGTGCGATTGCACAACCACGTCCGTGACCGTGCCACGGACCTCAGTCCCACAGAGCCCACCTGAGCGCCGCAAATGCCACTGGGGTAAGAGGGAAGGCTCTCACACAGGAACGCCCTGGGGGTTAACGCCACAGAAGCTTCTAAGGCTGGTATGGAACCCTTCCAATTACAGGGGAGATGACTGCTGGTGCAAAAGTTCGTGACACAGCCCTGAACACTCAGGTCTGACCCCAGGGAGTATGGTAAGGGTGACAGCCATAACCCCAGGGTCTCACTACCCAAGACAGCCATCTGTGAGCAGCGCCTCACTCGGTGGACTCTGTGACTCGACAAAATAGAACATCATTTGCTTTGTGGCCAAAGAGGAACAGGGTCTGTGATGGTGGCTTATGCCAGGGAGTCATTCTCCGGAGCGTTTACCTTATCGTTGTGAGAAAAGATGTAGAAAGCCAGCGGTTTTTCACGGCTGTTTATGAATTTTATGGCTTCGTCGGCATTCTTCACAGGCACGATGGGAAGAATTGGCCCGAAAATTTCTTCTTGCATCACCTTGGCTTCAGGATCAACGTCAGTAAGGATCGTTGGGGCTGAAAAAGGAAGCAGCGAGGTGAAATCGTGAAGTCAAAGACGGGAATGCCAAGCTCTCATCTTAGGTTCGTTTTGCTGGCTCACCGAACCATCCCCTCGCAGCTCTTGCCCAAGTATTAGCTATTGACAAAAATAAAAATAAAGTCCTGAGTCTGGATGTGGAGGAACCGTACTCTGTCTCCAAGCTTGTGCATCGGGGGATCCCCATGCAAAGCGAAGGAAAGATACAGACACTTGAGAATATTCCTATCTAACCCTGTTCACAGCCATATTCACATGGACCAGGCGGTTATGTTTCCGTCTGGGGGTGCAGACAGCCCCTCTGTGGATCAAATCAGCACTACTTCTTAATTCGCGTGCTTTCATGCGTAGGATCTCGTTGCCCTTTATTTCAACTCTGTTAGATAGGTTAAGAACGGACTTCAAGGGTCAAGAGTCCCTGAGTTCAGAGGCGCCTGGGTGGCTCAGTCAGTTAAGCATCTGCCTTCGGCTCAGGTCATGGTCCCAGGGTCCTGGGATTGAGCCCCGCATCAGGCTCCCTGCTCAGCGGGAAGCCTGCTTCTCCCTCTCCCACTCTCCCTGCTTGGGCTCTCTCTCTCGCTGTGTCTCTCTGTCAAATAAATAAATAAAAAATCTTTAAAAAAAAGAGTCCCTGAGTTCAGAGTTCCAGCCACTATGGGGAAGGCGCACGAGAAAGGAGGACATCATGGATGCTGACAAAAGCTTTGCAGAGCGTCCAGGCGTCCGTGCCGGGCCAGGCACCAAAGAGCAGCACTCCGAAAGACCCCGTAAACAAGCTGGGTCTTCAACTAAAACAGAAGACACCGCCAATAACAAGTCTGCTCTCTTCCTTTCCCCCGCGTTTCCTACTGGGTCACCCTGGCAACGTGGCAGAAGACGGCTCTCGCCAGCACCCCAAAGGGTGCTGTCTCTGCTGTCACCCCAAAGCCACCGCCCGCTGCTTCCCGGGCTCAGAGAACCGTTCCGTGTGGGTGTCTACTCCCCACGGAGCCGTGCGCTCAGGTAAGCTAACCTGGGCTCCAGGTCGGGGGAGGCTCCTAACTGGGTGAGCTAATTGCAACAGACCTTTCCTCTTGCTGCTGATGGGCCGAGGAGCGGGCAAAGTCAACGGCTGATGGGAAAACAGAAGGATGAAAAATTGGGGGTTTGGAGGCCATTACTGATGAGAGAGAATACATTCTTCCTCACTGTTTTAAGTCCTTTATGGTTTTAGGTTTTTTGAAGTCGGGTTTTTTGGGGATGTGCAGCATCCCATCTGATAAGAGGGGCTAAGTAAAGTCATTTGGGGCAGCTCTTCTGCCAAATAAATGTGTTATACCCCTGTCACCTTAAGTTATTTTAGAACAATGTGTTCGGGGAGCCTGGGTGGCTCAGTCAGTTAAGCGTCTGCCTTCGGCTCAGGTCATGATCCCTGGGTCCTGGGATCAAGTCCCACATCGGGCTCCCTGCTCAGCGGGGTGCCTGCTTCTCCCTAGCCCTTCCCCCTGGCTCGTGCTTTCTTCTCTCTCTCAAATAAATAAATAAAATCGTAAAAAAAAAAAAAAAAAAGAAATAGAACAATGGGTTCAACATGCAACAGGAATACATATTCATGGCAAAGAATAAAAGAACACATAAAGAAAGTAAACAAATAATGTCAAGCCTGATAGATCAAAACATTATTTCCGGGCTGCCTGGGTGGCGGAGCCAACTCTTGGCTTCGGCTCGGGTCGTGACCCCAGGGTCATGAGACAGAGCTCCAATAGGCTCTATGCCCAGGGCAGAGTCTGCTTAAGATTCTCTCTCCCTCTCCCTCTACCCCTCCTGCCCCCCTCCCTCTCTGTAAATAAATAAATAAGTCCTTTAAAAACAAACAAATAAATAAATAAATAAAACAAGAAAACATTCTTTCTGGAACAGTACTGCCACTCACTACTTGTGGAAGAATGATTTCCTCCTTGGGCTGTCCCTCCAGCCAGAAACCAGAAAGACTTACACGAGAGTTCTGTTTTGCTTCTCAGGGTGGTAGGTTACAGGTTGCAGAAAGGAAAAAAACCAAAAAAAACGTGTAAAGGCAAAAATCCAGCGTGACACGGGTGCTGTTATTTATAAAGACATAAAACCATCCGAGTGGTTTTTAAGGCCGCACACCAGAAAACAGTGTGTCGTCGCTTATTAAACATTGTGTATCTAAGAGTTTATTCAGCGACAATAAATAGAGTCAATGAAAACTGTCACGCGGCCCGTGTCCCCAGAGCAAGAGGTGAATTTCCATTACCTATGTAGCGCGTGGCCTCGTCGGTCTCCCCACCAAAAGCGATCTTTTGTCCTTCAAGCAAATTTAGTATCCTCTTAAAATGACGAAGGTTGATGATCCGCTCATAGTCAGGAGATTCTTTTATATTTTCGCCATAAAATTCCTATTTAGAACAGTAGTATTTAATTGCCACAAAAGGCCCCTATTTCAGTGTCTTTAATAACCGCAAAACCCACTTGTCCCCAAAAAGCCATCTGGTTGTAGATCACCGCCCTTCTCCCTCAGGTCGTCTAACAGTGTTTACGCTTTCTGGCAGGCTGAGGATGAGAATTAAAGCAGGTGCACAGACCAGAGGACTCTCTGTGATGTCCGGGGTTTGTATGGATCTCCTGCAGACTGGTCGGCGGCCGTCCTGGAGGTGAATGCTCTCAATTTACTCTCAAGTCAAGAGGAGCGTTGTTTACCACCCCCCCCAAGCAACGCCCTCAGGCCTAGGTGCCAAAAATCACCCAGGCAGCTTGCTGACGGGCCCCAACTTCCCGGGCCCCAACTCCGGAGCCACCAACAGTGGTTTTCTAGGCTACTTGCCCCTTAGAATCACCTGGAGACCCCAGACCAACTGAACTGCAGTCTTCGGAAGGTGAGGACTGGAAACTTCCATATACAGTTCCCTGGTAGAACCTCAGTTGAGAACCACTGTCTTAAGGACAGAAATGCCTCAAAGGAAGGCAGAGGGGATCCTATTCCTTTGAAACCAAGTTCATCCCCCTACTCAACTAGGCACGTCTTCTCCAATCTCCAGGGGTTTTCCGTCTCACAGGTACCCTGAAGCCCTGCCACCCCACATTCCTTGAGTCTGGCCAATACCCCTTTCCTGTTCTACTTTTCTGGCCCTATCTTCAGTCCCATCCCTCACGGCCAAGTCCCACATCAAGACCTTCAGCCCCTTGTGCCCAGAGTGACCCCTCCTGGATTCCTGCTTTTCTCTCAACTTCCCGGGACACGCTCTTCATTCTCTGACCATAATGTTACTCCTCGGTGTCCCCAATCCTTCCTTTGAGGCCTCAGTTAGCATCTGCTGAGTGAACCGTGACTGTTCCAGTAATTTCTTCCACCCAGGGGGCTTAATGACCCCCTCCCACCAGTGAGCTCAGTCACACTGGTTCACCCCCTTCTTTCTTCCCAATCCTACATTTCTTCGAGGTTTAGCTCAGGCCACTACCACAGCATTTCTCGATTCCTTCTAGAGAGATCTTTAATTGGAACACCCTGAAAGCCTGATAACCAGGCCGAGAGTATAGTATCCATACTTACTTGATTAACTCACTCCTCCAAACTACTGGCCTTCCTAAGCCCTCTGCACACAAAAGAACCAATACCTGAATCAGCAATGGCCAACAGGCCAAAGGGCCTCTGATTGCATTTCACAGGATTGGCAATATCCTCTAAAAAAAACCATGAAACATAGCTATTTCATTTTTTTTTTTCCGGAGTCTGTGCTACAACTAACTAGTTGTTTCAACACATCAACTAGACAGTTGAAGTGGGTTAAACACCAACCTATCTTGCTCCTAGCAGACATTCTATGAAAGCTGCCCAGAGCATTCTGAATCAGCCCATAAATTAATTCAGCCACATATGCTCCTGGAATTTTCCTGGGGAGGCGGGGGAGGGACCAGGAATGCTGCCCGCACAGCTGATTAGATGCAGAGCTTAACAAAACCAACGGACTCAGATACATTAAGCACAAACCTTCACGGTTTCCTTAATCTTCTGCACAATCTGATTCTGGAGGGACGGTTCACAGAGAACGTAGTCAGGAGCAATGCAGGTTTGGCCACAATTCATGTACTTCCCCCAAGTTATACGCCTGAGGGGGGAAAAACCAGAAAAGCCATAGAATTCGGTCTACTATTCATCTGCTACACCTCTTCTGTTGTTTGACTCTTTTGCAACTAGCACGTATTCATAGATTTACTTAGTAGTCCTTGTACTTATTTTTTTTAAAGATTTTATTTTTTTATTTGAGAGAGAGAGAGAGAGAGCATGAGCAGGAGGAGGGGCAGAGTGAGAGGGACAAGCAGACTCTGCACTGAGCGCAGAGCCCCATGTGGGGCTCGATCCCACGAACCTGAGATCATGACCTGGGCTGAAGTCAAGAGTCGGATGCTTAACTGACCAAGCCACCCAGGCGCCCCTGTAGTCTTTATAAAGAACAAAAATGTTTTAAAAACTCATCTCTTAGGGGTGCCTGGGTGGCTCAGTTGGTTAAGCAACTGCCTTCGGCTCAGGTCATGATCCTGGAGTCCCGGGATCGAGTCCCACATCGGGCTCCCAGCTCAGCAGGGAGTCTGCTTCTCCCTCTAACCCTCCCCCTTCTCATGCTCTATCTCATTCTCTCTCTCAAATAAATAAATAAAATCTTAAAAAAAAAAAAAAAACTCATCTCTTAAATCAGTCGGTTGGGACTCAGGATGCATTTTCCCACCGACACAGTATACTCTAAGGAGCAGAGACGTTCTCGTGCCAGCTCGTGGGAAACAGTACTTTATAAGCAACGAAGCCACTGCCGGTTCTGAGAAAAACAGCAGACTCCCACACCCTCTTCTCCTCCCACTCTAGCCAAGGGGACAGCCAGATGTCAGGAGTTCCATCCAGACTTCAATTTTCCCAGTTGTGGCTCTAGGTCCTGCTGGCAAGAGGTTCAGCTAAAAAGCAGGAAAGCAGCCAGCCCCCAAGACCACCCTCTTCTCTGGGGAGCCCGTGCCCACTCTGGAAAGCCGCACCTACATATGGATCAAAGCCTGCTTCCTGAACCTTCCCTGAAGGCCTCATGCTCTGGCAACCAGACAATCTGGACACGGCCTACCTGCCTACAAGCCCTCTTTGTGCATCTCTGGAAGGGGGGCGAGAAGCCAGACCACCCCGAGAAGCACAGAGCCAGTCCTGGGTTTTGGCATTTCTGGGGAGCTAAACCTGATCTAGCAGAGAGAGAACCTGAAACCTTTTGTTTTCTGGCTCCCAGCTGCACGATGTTATTCTGAGTGAAAACGAGTAATAACTGATTTTTGTCAACAAAGGAACTCGTTAAGAGGTGAGCATAATACCATTCTGTTGGGAATCTGAAGATTTTATTACGTACACGCGATCCTTTACCTACTGGCCGGATCACCTACCAGCAGAAGAGTGAAATTTCTTGCTATGTCTGTAACCTTAAGAAAGCACTTTTCTGTATCTCCTAAGGACAACCACGCAATGTCAAGACCCACTGCTCGTTTCTTCTGGCAGAGGCAGCAAGAGACGGTTTGGGAAGGAGTTCCGCTGCCCCTGGGGACATCAACCACCCAAGCGTCCCGATGTCTCTCTGAGCCAGGAGGCCCAGGACCCTGGTGCCGAGAGGACACACCAACCTGTCGGTGTCGGGAAGCCCTCAGATATAAGCAGGCTCACCTGCAGGCAATGTCCAGGTCACAATCCGTGTCGATATAACACGGGCTCTTCCCTCCCAGCTCAAGCGTCACGGGGGTCAGATGCTTGGCGGCGGCTTCCATGACAATCTTCCCGACGGCCGTGTTCCCCGTATAGAGAATGTGGTCAAACCGCTGCTTCAGGAGCTCCGTGGTCTCTTTGATGCCACCGTTAATAACAGCATACAAGTCCTTCAGGAAGGAGAAACAGAAGCACTGACGTCACCACATTAATCCCACCATCTAACGAGCACTTTCTTCGACGTAAACCTGCAGCATTCAGGAACGGTGGGGAAAAGAGGGGGAGCGGCCCCGGGGAGGAGGCAGGAGGGCGCTGACAGAGGACACGTGCAGAACAGAGTCTGCGGGCGTCTGAGACCCCTCCGCCTGCGGTTTCCACACCGAGCTCGGCAGTGAGGACACCCAAGAGAAGAGATCAAATGGCTGGATGGATTCGACCGGGGAGATGCGCGAGATGGGGGCCATGCGAGTGGGAGATTTTGGTGAAGAGTTTGAGGTCAGGGAGCAGGGGACAGGTCCCAGCTCCAGCTGAGCATCTCGAGCTGAACGTTCTCGCCCTCCGCAACCGTGCAGGGCTCAGCCCAGGGCCAGGAATGAGCAGAACTCGAGGCAACGGAGGGGAGAGCCCTCGCTCTAGAAGTCAGATCTGGACTCGGTCTGGGCTCCATCACTCACTAGCAGCCCTACTGCACATCTGTGAGCCTCAGGTTCCTTACGCGGGACTGGGGAGAGGTCCCAGTGCTCCGGACAGAGCCCTCAGGTGCCCTGTGCTCTTCCTCACGAACAGCTAGAATGGAAGAGCGCCTCATGCAGCAGCAGCTGAGGAGCAAGGACAGGAAACAGAGAGCAAGGACGGGACACAGAGACAGCTGTTCAAAAGACTCGGAGAGCATGACATAAAAGCGGCCTGGGGGGCCTCATGCTTCCACTCGATCCCCTACTAATTACGAGGCCTCGTTAGTTCTCGCTCACCCCACAGTTCAATTGTCCAACAAACGCTTCAAGTTTTAACTTGCATGTGGGTTAATCTACGGAACGTCTGTGACTGGTCCCCCAACAAGGTCTCAGAGAGGCGGGGTGGGCCTTTCTATCCCCATGGAGTGAGACTGAGAAGAATTTATGGGGTGAGGGGCAAAGCCGGGCCTGCAACCTCCATCTTCTGGTTCCAAATCCTACTCGACCCATGACCTCTCCCTGTCTTCATCACCCTCTTGAGCCGGATAACCACAGCTATTAGGACAATGTAGTTCCGTGGGAGTGACAGAGACAGGACAGCAAGGAGAGCCCACGGTCAGCCTCCAGATTGTTCCAGTAACATGTACAACTCCAGCCATGACTCGATCCTAAATCCTAAATTAGGACTCCTCCCTACAGCAATTCCATGCAGACAGCCATCCATGACACGCACTAGTAGGAAGATCAGATGTGTGTCCCCCCACTCCACTAGAAACGGACACACTGAGGGTGGGTCAAGACATTATTACCTGGTCCAAATACTGTGGGAGGAGTTCGGCCAAGATCTTAGCCGTTTTTTCACTTAGTTCAGAAGGCTTGATAATGACAGCATTTCCTAAACAAAGCAAAAAAAGCGGGACAGCATCTTTTAAGACTTGAGTAACTTTAAAACCTACCAGAACGGTGTTCATGGTGGGAATACAGGCTAGGTACTCCTATTACTTCTGCAGCTGTGAATTCTGCTCTTCCTCAACGAGTGTTAAGAGCTTGTCTTTCTTTTTTTTTTTTTTTTTTAAAGATTTTAGTTATTTGAGAGAGAGAGCTCGTGCACACAAGTGGGAGGAGGGGCAGGTGGAGAGCCCAATGCGAGGCTCGATCCCAGGACCCCAAGATCATGACCTGAGCCGAAGGTAGATGCTTCACCGACTGAGCCACCTGGGCACCCCAAGAGCTTGTCGTACTCCCTCAGATTCGAACTTCTTGGTGCTCATTAGCTTCACATCACTGACAATAGGCTCCATCATCCTCCCCTACTCCTATAGCTTTACTCCCACTCTCATCGCTGGACTTTCCTGTTTGCCTTGGAATTACTGGGCGAACAAGCCTTGTCAACATAAAGTTGTTGACTGGGATCCGGCAGAAGTGAGAAAATCTCCCGGTGTCTGCCATAGACCCAAGCTAGCATTACTCCCACAGCCCACAGCTGGATGAAGAATCTGGTCAGATACGATCAAATGGTTCACCCAAGGCCAGAGTCAGCAACTAAAACCACCCGAGAACATGGATGGCTGACTCCCAACTCCTGGACCCATCAACGCATGACTCTAGACCCTCACAGGTTCATTCTCCGCGTATTTCAAAAAACAGTCACCATGCAAACAAATCTCTGGAGCCCACTTTAAAAATGATAAAATAAAGGGGTGCCTGGCTGGCTCAGTCAACAGAGCGTGTGGTTCCTGATCTCAGGATTATGAGTCTGAACCCCACGCTGGGTGTAGAGATTACTTTAAAAGAAAAAAACATTAAAAAAAAAAAAAAATTCCTTTCTACATCACAGCTCCTCCCAGCCCAGAGAGACCTAATAATAACCCATCCCAAAACAACCTTTGGCCGGTTCCACCCCGCAGAACCTGTCTGCTCACCTACCCTGACAGTGGACTTTCACTTTAATGAACTGCTTTGCGCTTACTAAAAATATATATATATATATATACACATATATATATATATATATATATACATGAATGATGATAATACTTTTGCATCCTCGGTACACTGCTGGTGTAAAGCAAGGCAAACCACCACAGCAAATGACCCCAGACCTGCGGCAATGGCTCCGATCAGAGGTTGCATGGTGAGAACAAAGGGGTAGTTCCAAGCTCCAATAATCAGTATGACTCCCAGGGGCTCCGGCTGAACATAGGCCTCGTCCAGCATGGTGAGCAGGTTCTTCTGAGCCGGTTTAGCAGTAACCCATTCAGGAAGATTCTCCAGCACAAGATCAAGTTCGCCAAGAATGGTAATGACTTCGTGACTGTATGCATTGAGTTCACTCTGTTACAAAGAGAGTCACGGTTAACCTTGCACAAGTCTGACACACTCAGCCCTGAACGTCGAAAATCAGGTCAGGTACACATTTATGAGACTAAGCTGGTTTGCTGTGCAGACTCCTTTCACACCCTTCATGCCCTCAGCAAGGCCTTGCGAACTTGGCTCTAAAATAGTCAACCCCTCTAAATCCTTCTTTACTGAGCCAGGCCTTTTATTTTTTTTATAAAGATTTTTATTTATTTACTTGTCAGAGAGAGAGAGCATGCGCACAAGCATGGGGGTGGGGGAGAGGCAGGCAGAGGGAGAAGCAGGCTCCCCACCCAGCAAGAAGCCCGATGCGGGATTTGATCCCAGGATGCTGGGATTATGACCTGAGCTGAAGGCAGATGCTTAACCGACTGAGCCACCCAGGTATCCCAGATCCAAGCCTTTTAGAGTCAGGATTAAACATTACTTCTTTCAGGAAGATTTCCCTGATTAATATTAGCCTGTCTTGATCACACTTCATAAATCATAGCAATTCTGCCTCTGATGTGTATCTTTTTTTTTTAAGATTTTATTTATTTATTTGACAGAGAGAGAATTAGAGAGAGAGCACACGAGAAGGAAGAGGGTCAGAGGGAGAAGCAGACCCCCCGCTGAGCCGGGAGCCCGATGCGGGACTCGATCCCAGGGACCCCAGGATCATGACCTGAGCCGAAGGCAGTCGCTTAACCAACTGAGCCACCCAGGCGCCCTCTGATGTGTATCTTAATGTCTCACCTTTACACACTGATTTGTAACTGTATTCACACTCTATCTGTGTATGTTTTGTTTCCCAAATTCAAATCCCTCAAGGGCAAGGGATTATCGTTTTTCTTTAGTAATCATATATATATATACACGTACTCACACGACCATCTGATGTTTATAGAATGACTGATTCATCCTTTTTGAAATCTTAATTATATCACCTTGTTTATTTGGTATCACAGTCTCTCTCTACCAAAAGTGCTAAAAAAGAAAGTTTAGAGTTACCGTTGTTACTATTACTGCTGGTGTTACTACCCCTCAAAATAATCTTTGACTGGGGGAAGTGAGGGAGACTCACAGAACCAGAGCAGGGCCTTGTTACCCCTGGAATAAAGATAAAATGTAAAAACAAGGTGATAACAAAATAGAGAGTAGGGGCGCCTGGGTGGCTCAGTCATTAAGGGTCTGCCTTCGGCTCAGGTCATGAGCCCGGGGTCCTGGGATCGAGCCCCGCGTCAGGCTCCCTGCTCAGCGGGAAGCCTGCTCCTCCCTCTCCCACTCCCCCTGCTTGTGTTCCCTCTCTCGCTGTGTCTCTCTCTGTCAAATAAATAAATAAAATCTTTTTTAAAAAATTTAAAAAAAAATAGAGAGTAATATACTTACACCCTAAATACTACCCCACACCTTGCTACTCAAAAAGTCGTTCCAGGTGTTTTTGGGAAGATGGTGGAGTAGGAGGATCCCGAGCTCACCTCCTCCCACGGAGTCTCCAAGGCTCCCACCACATAGAGAGTAACTCTTCTCTGAGAACGACCTAAAGACCCACAGAACACCTCTTCCACAGCTGAAGACATAAAGAAGAAGCTACATGGAGAAGGGCAGGGGGAGCAGAGACATGGTCTAGTCCAAACGCACACCCCCCGGCCCGGGGACCCACAGCCAGCAGTGATCTGATAGGCATGGAGATCCTCCCTGAAGAGGGAGGGGTTCAAGCCCCACATCAGGTGTCCCCACCCTCGGGACCTGCACCAAGGAGCCTCTGTAACTCTTTGGAAATCGGCGGGGCTTGATGGGGACGGGGTCAGTGACGAACTGGAGGGCTACAAGAAACCAAGACTCTGCTCTTAAGCCGTCTGCACACAAACTCATTCAGCATAGAGGTAGCGGTTTGAAAAGCGCCTGGGCCATATGTGAAGGAGATTTATTGACTAATTTTAGGGTGTGTGCCATATTAAAAACAGAAATACCACACCATCCCACAATTCCACTTCCGAGTATTTATCCAAAGAAAACGAAAACATTAATGAAGGGGCGCCTGGCTGGCTCGGGCGGTGGAGCATGCGGATTCTTGCTCTTGGGGGTATGAGCTCAAGACCCACATTGGGTGTAGAGATTACTCTAAAAAATAAAATCTTAAAAAAAAAAAAAATACACTAATTCAAAAAGACTTATGCATCCCTACGTTCACTGCAGCATTACTGACAATAGCCAAGATATGGAAGCAACCTAAGTGTCTGATAGATGAACAGAAAGAGAAAACGTGGTATATACACACACACGTGTATAGATACATACACATGTATATGATGGAATACTACTCAGCCCTAAAAAAGCAAGTAATCTTTTTTTTTTTTTTTTAAGATTTTATTTATTATTTGACAGAGAGAGACACAGCGAGAGAGGGAACACAAGCAGAGGGAGTGGGAGAGGGAGAAGCAGGCTTCCCGCGGAGCAGGGAGCCCGATGCGGGGCTCGATCCCAGGACCCTGGGATCATGACCTGAGCCGAAGGCAGACACTTAACGACTGAGCCACCCAGGCACCCCAAAAAAGCAAGTAATCTTGCCATTTGTGACAATATGGGTGGACCCAGAGAAGGGCAAATAAATGAAAAAAGCCATATTGCACACTTACGTTGTACACCTGAAACTAATATAATAGTGTATATCAACTATACCTCAATTTTAAAAAATGAAATAATTTTTAAAAAGCGTGGTTTCAGAACAGGCAACATGGTATCACCTGGGAGCTTGTTAGAAACTTTGAATCTCAGATGCCCTCCAAGACCTACTGAACTATAGCTTGCATTTTAACAAGATCCCCAGGTGATTCACTAAGGCACTCGAGTTTGAGGAGCACTGGCCTAAAGCACAGAGTCAGGGAGGAAAATTTCAACGCAGCAACGACAACCCAAAAACCTGTCAACAAAAGAAAACCATAAACCAAAAGGCAAGAAACAGACCTGGAGAAAAACATTTTGCGATACATTAAGCTGACAAATTACCGAAATCCGCAACATACAAAGAACTCTCAGAAATAATAAAGGAAAGGACCGCAAATGCAACAGAAAAACAGGCAGGGATATAAAAGGCAATTCACAAAAGAGAACAGAGGCCAGAAGACACTTGTGTCTTGCTTTCTCTGTTCTCTGCAATCAGAGGCACTGACTAAGCCACGTCAGCGCTTCGGCAAAGTCCAGGGAAACTGGCTTTATCGGTACGGCTGGAGGTAACACTCCCACAGTGCTTACGTAATCAAAAATAAATTTAAAAAAAAAAATGCAAAAGTTCGGGCGGAATGCGGTCCCCAAGTGGGACGGCGGCAGGCGGGTGTCCCGGCGCCGGCCGCCCCGCGCGTACCTTGCACAGGTCGGCGGCGATGGCCTCCAGGATGTCCTTCTCGCGCTCCTGCACCATCCTTTTCAGGGCCTCGAGCTGCTGCAGCCGGAACCTCAAGGGGCGCGACCGGCCGGACGCGAACGCGTCGCGAACCCGCTGCATTTGGCTCTCCATGGCCTGGTCCTGCCGAGAAAGGGGAGGTCGGGGAGCGCCGCGGCGGCGGGGGTGCGGCGGGCCGGTGGGATGCCCCCGCGGGGGGCGCCGCCTCCCTCTCCGCTGCCCCCCACCTCCCGCCCGGCGACCCCCCGGCGCGGACCCGGAGCCGCACCTCTCTCGGCCGCCGGCTCGCTCGCTCCGCCGCGTCCTCTGCAACTGCCCGGGGCCGACACTCCCACCGCCGCCCGGCGGGGCCGGGCTCCACCCGCAGCCGCGCGCCGATTGGCCGGCGCGGGTCACTTGACCTCGGCGGGCCCGCCGCCGCTCCCGGGATCTGGCCGCAGGGTGCGCGCGGCGGGGCAGGGGTGCGCGCGGCGGGCAGGGGTGCGCGCGGCGGGCCAGGGGTGCGCGCGGCGGGCCAGGAAGCGCGCCGACCGCTGGAGGAACGCGGCCCACGCGCAGAGACGCCCTCGCGAGGGGATTCCCTTCCCTCCTCCATTTTGGGGCTCTCAGAGGCGGCCCAGTGCACCGAGGCGGGAGGCCCGGCGCCGCCCAAAGCTTGGGGCGCCGTGGGCCGGGCCTCGCCGCGTCGGTGGGCAGTGAGCGCCATGACCCCGCGCGGCCGTGCGGCTCTGGGCCCCCGAGGCCGCCGCCCGCCCCCCCGTCGCTGCCCTGACTGCTTGCAGCGTGCACGGTTTTCCAGAAAGTCCTCCGAGGTTAGTCTGCCGAGGGCAGGAAGCCAGGACCTCATCGAGGGCTGTGCTGGCCGAGTGCGGACGTTAAAAACGCTCTCCCCGGGCTGCCTATCACCCGCTAGCAACCTTCCCGTTTTTCTGTTCCCCTTTGCAGCAGAACTCCTCCAGAGAGGGCACCCACGCCGCTCACATTTGCCTCCCGCTTGCTGTGTGCCAAATGCAACGAGGTCATCCTCAGATCCCGAGGCGGTTGGCCCCACTCATCAATTGCCATCTTCCGGAGCCCCTGTCTTGGCTTGCTTTCCACCCCTCTGCACGCTTCTGGTTTTCTTTTTACCTCCCCGGCGGAGCCCTCTGGAATCTCCTTTGCTGGACCAGCCTTTGGACCACTTCTCTTTTCACAGCCCAGGACTTCCTCATCTAATCCCGTGGGTGGTGGTCAGAGACGGCTTTAAACTCAGTCTCTCGTTCCACCCTTTTCTCCAGACCCCCAAGGACCCTGTTTAACTCCATCCTGTTCATCTCTGTTTGAATGTATTAATGGGCATCTGAAGTTCACTTTAGGTAGAACTTTTCATTTACCCTCATCCACCAAATACAAGGCACACCTCCTCCAGTGTTCCCTACTTCAATAAATGGTATGTCCTTTATCCCGTTTACTCAGGCCAAAGTCCTTGAAATCATCCTTGACTCTTCTCTTTGGCCCTATCTTCAAAAAATATGTTGAATTCCAACCACACGTACCCTAGTCCAAGCCAAATCATTTCACTTGCACGGTCTATAGCACTAGGATCCTACTGCTTTCCCTGCTTCTACTCTTGGATTCTGTGGAGGTTACATATAGGTCATTTCTCATTTCTATACTTGCCCTTGTAGACTACTGTACCGTGGGGGCCCAGAGTGTATAGACTACTTTCCCCAGGTTCTCATGCCGGAGCTTCTACCATTGGGAGGTGTAAGCAGGAAAAAAGAAGGTAGGAGGTGGAGAGTAACCTGCTTGCTTCTGGATTCAGTAGTGTAATAGTTGCTGGCCACTTCTCCGGTGAAAGGGGAGGTAGGATCATTCCTGACTCCAGCAGTTCCATCCTCGGTCCAGGCAACCGTCTGTAGTAAATAGAGGATGACGGTGACAGGCACCAGAACTGATGCAGCTCCCGCGGGTTTCGCCAAGGGTATTTTTAGCAGCCTCTAATCTTTGATACCACTCCATTCTTCCATTTGCTATGTGACTCCTAAAATTCTGCCTGAAATAACTAGAGTGGTTTCTCTTTCCTGGGCTGGACCCTGACTGACACACTTTGCTACAGCCTTTTCTCTAGCCAGCTGTCGTGGGTCCTTGTTTATGCCTGTCTTCCCCATTCGAATGTCTTATAAAGGCAGGGACTTTGTCTTGTGTGTTCACTGTAATATTAGCATCTAGTGTAGAACATGGCCATTGGTTGGTATTCAATAAAGATTTATTGAAAGAATGAATGAATGATACACTGCTGATTAGTCTCAGTGTCTTGGCACTGTCCACATTTGCGGCTTTCTCAATAGCGTGTAAAAATTGAGGCTTATTTAGAATCTTAGGGAAGGAAGAAGTTGTCATGACCATCAAACTCTTCTCTACTTCTCCCTTGCCTTTTTTTGGCAAAAAGAAAGGGGGGGGGGAGGCAGTTCACGGGCGCCTGGGTGGCTCAGTTGGTTAAGCGACTGACGGCCTTCAGCTCAGGTCATGATCCTGGAGTCCCTGGATCGAGTCCCGCATCGAGTCCTGCATGGGGCTCCCTGCTCGGCAGGGAGTCTGCTTCTCCCTGTGACCCTAACCCCTCTCATGTGCTCTTTCTCGTTCTTTCTCAAATAAATAAATAAAATCTTAAAAAAAAAAAAAAGCCAGTCCACATGGAGATACCATGGTTAAAGGGGAGAGTGCAGGCTTACTTACATTCAGGAAAAGCTATAATCTCTAACACACACCAAGTCTTTAAGCCAAGTCCATAACTAGCAGAGATGCCTGTGAATAACAGGCCAGCCATCTAATGTTAATATTTAGACTTGTGGAGCAATGTTTGAATTATCCCAGAGTTCACCACAGAGTATACCCAATTATCTTTTTAATCTGATCTGCGTGGCCATTTTTTAACTCATTATGTAAATCATTATGTAAAGGACCAGCTAATCGAAATGCAAATCTTGCCCAATTAAAAAAAATGTAAATGACGAACATAATTCCAAAGTGAAAATAGAATGGGAATCAGTATCCTCTAAGGTAGGTTAATCTCTAAGTGGCAGGCAGAGAGCTGCTTCAGCTGAGGCGCGAGGATTTCTTTAAAAGAATCTATTGTGATTCTAATGGCACAGTCACGGTAAAGAGTTTGACTCTTCACTGATTCTTAAACATTTTCTTTATTAGTTGGAGAAATCAATGGCATTTTGTTGGGCACAATTTAAAATCACATCCAGGGGCGCCTGGGTGGCTCAGTCATTAAGCGTCTGCCTTCGGCTCAGGTCATGATCCCGGCGTCCTGGGATCGAGTCCCGCATCGGGCTCCCTGCTCTGCGGGAAGCCTGCTTCTCCCTCTCCCACTCTCCGTGCTTGTGTTCCCTCTCTCGCTGTGACTCTCTCTGTCAAATAAATAAACAAAATCTTTAAAAATAAATTAAAAAAATAAAATCACATCCAAATACTTTCACAGAACAAGGTGATATATGTATGGAACCAGTGAGAGACTGGGGATTCTTTGACCACATTCCCAAGTTGAAACATTCTCCCTTTCAGCCTTTGAATATGATAAACTCATTGATTCAAGTAGCTGTGGGCCAATGAAATCACCCCTGCAAGATCCAGGACCAGGAAGTGAGGGCTTACAAGCCATTTCTTCCAGGAGATGTAGCAGACTGGTGATTTTAGTATGCCTGCCCACCATACTCTTCCTACCTCCCTCCCTCTTTGTTGTAAAAGAAAGTTTCTTTATCAAGGATAATCCACTCCATGACCCCTCATCCTCACCTCAGGGTTTCCAAAATATGACCCATGCCTGTCTGGTGAGAGTATCAAATCTTCCTAGCCACAGTGATTGAGTCAGGAATATCCAGGTGACCCAGGGACTTTTGTTAGAACTATCATGAAAGAGACATGCTTTTCTTTTTTTGTTGTTTTTTTTTAGTTAAGGACTCTCTGCACCCAATGTGGGGTTCGAACTCACAACCTTGAGATCAAGAGTCACATGCTCTACCAACTGAGCCAGCCAGACACCCACCCCACCCCGCCCAACCAACAACCCCCCGGGGACATGCTTTTCCCTATGGGATCACCAGCTAATCTGCTGGCACTCTGAGAGAAATGACTTGCTGAGAAGAAAGCTAATACAGAGGAAGGCAGAGCTCAGAGACAGTGTCTTACTTAGTAAGATTAGTTGTATCTGGTAAGGCTTGAAAGCTAAAGGTTCATCTGTGAAGTACATCTCCAGTTTCCTAAGCCAATAAATTTCCAAATGTTAGGGACCCGAAATTTGAATTGAATCTTTGCCACTCGCTACCAAAAGACACTTTATTATAGAGAGACTTGCTACACTTCACTTAATTCTGTTCTCCATGTCCTTTGATTAATTCCACTCTGGGATAAAAGGAGTAAAAAGATCTTAAAAGTGTGAAAATATACGTAAGCAATCAATATACTCCTTGCAGAGGAGCATAAGGTATGAGCAAGTCATCCAACTTCGTAGGAATCCAAATTAGGGCCAGAAGGAAGAGAGAAGTCCTGGGCGTACACTCACAACCTTAGCCCCTCTGAGGATGAGAGAATTAAGGGTGTGTATTCTATCTTTGCCTTTAAGAAAACTCTTCCTGCTGACAATTGAGATCAAGTGTCTAAACTTTGCATATAGGCTACAATTGTTTTAAATAATAAACATTACATTTTTTATTTGCTGTGACACAAATATAAAATAGTGTGTGAATTAGAAATGTATACAATGAAGGGACGCCTGGGTGGCTCCGTCAGTTAAGCGTCTGCCTTCTGCTCAGGTCATGATCCCAGGATCCTGGGATCGAGCCCCACGTCAGGCTCCCTGCTCAGCAAATAGTCTGCTTCTCCCTCTGCCCCTCACCCTGCTCTCGTGCTCTCTCTCACTCTCTCAAATAAATAAAATCTTAAAAAAAGAGAAATGTATACAATGAATTATTAGAGTCAACCCACCTATGTGTCTACCACCCAGAACATTACCAGCATCCCAGTTACGCCCCTACCCAAACTCTGCTACAGAACTTCTGGGTGAAAGCAAATAATGTCGAACATGTTTAACTTTCAAATAATTTTCCAACATGCTTACACCAATTTATATTCCCCACTGATAACATATGACAGTCTATTAGCTTTACAGCCTCTCTGTGCCTCATAATGTCGGTTTTGAAAAATGAACTCTTCTGGTGGGTGTGTAGTCTTAGGTCATGATGATATTACCTTATATAACATTTCTTGTTAAATGTATCTCTGGGTGTTTAATCTTTTTGTTGCCATTGTAGGTAAGGCCTTTCTTTTCATTATATACTCCAGGTGGCAGTTGTGGGCACAAGGGAGGGCTGTTAATTCCTGTATGTGAATTTTGTGTCTTGTTAAAATTTTGAATTCCTCTTAATCGTTTCCAGTAGTTTTCAGCTGATTCTCGTGGGTTTTCCAAGGATACAATTGTATCACCTACTGAATAAGCTTAATCTTATATTCTCCATTCCAGGTTTATACCACTGATTTCTTTCCCTGCTTAATGGCTTTAAGAGTGTAATAAACTGACGTGATAGAAATGCTGGTTGTGTTTGGGACTTCAGAGATAACGTTTCCAATGTTTTTCTACTAATAGTATGCTGGCTTTAGGCTGACATACACACACATGCAAACACACACACACACGAGTAAGTTTATGTGTTCATGTTTTGTAAAATCATGTTCAGGAAGTATCCAGGGAGTCTGCTTTATTGAATGTTCTAACAGGAATGGTTGAGCATTTTGTTCAATGACTTCATAGTGCTCATAGAGATGATCCTCTAGTTTTCCTCCTTAGATTTATTTTTTTTTTTAAAGATTTTATTTATTTATTTGACAGAGAGAGAGACACAGCGAGAGAGGGAACACAAGCAGGGGGAGGGAGAGGGAGAAGCAGGCTTCCTGCTCAGTAAGGAGCCTGACATGGGGCTCGATCCCAGGACCCTGGGATCACGACCTGAGCCAAAGGCAGACGCTTAACGACTGAGCCGCCCAGGTGCCCCTCCTTAGAACTATTTTGATGATAAAAGATATTAATTGGTTTCCTCATGTTGAACAATTCTGGTTATGTGCTATTTTATTAAGTTGCTAGATTTGGTTAATATTTTATTTAAGAATTTTTCAGGGGTGCCTGGGTGGCTCAGTCAGTTGAGCATCGGACTCTTTGTTTTTAAGATTTACTTATTTTTTTGGAGAGAGCACAGGGGGAAGGGGCAGAGGGAAACTGAGAGACAAAATCTCAAGCAGACTCCTTGCTGAGCACGGAGCCTGACCCAGGGCTCAGTCCTACAACCCTGAGATCATGACCTCAGCCCAAACCAAGAGCCAGACACTTAACCCACTGAGCCACCCAGGTGGCCCAAAGCATCTGACTCTTGATCTCAGCTCAGGTCTTGGTCTCAGGGTTGTGAGCTCAAGTCCCACTGGGCGTGGAGACTATTTTAAAAAAAAAGAATTTTTCAACGATATTTTTAAGTAAGATTAGTCTATAGTTTGTGTGTGTAATCTTTCTTAGGTTTTGATATTAATGATATTAATATTATTCTTAACTTCATAATTAATTTTTTTTTCCTTTTGGTATGCCCTGGAACAATTTACACAGAATAGGAGTGGTCTGCTTTTTAAAGGTTTGGTGGAATTCTTTTATGAAACTATTGTGACCTGTGTTTTGGAGGAATTTATTCTTACAGATTTCATGATTTTTTCTCTGAAAATCAGTCTGTTTAGACTTTCTATCTTTTGTTGGGTCAACTTTGGCAAATTATATGTTTTTTAAATAAAGTTATCCATTTAATTAAGATTCTAAATGTATGGAATTGCATACATGTGCTTCTGGGATAAACTGTTATATATATGTTCTGCAATTCAATCCACATACGCATTCTCTATAGCTATCCTTCAGTAACAATGATTGCTTTTTTCTTTAGAAAAAAAAGATAAGAGGACTGACTGAAGTCTGTAATATGTATTCAAATAGCTCATTTTTTTCTGTATCCAACCAGTACACTTTACCATGTAAAAATTTTGAATCTGTCCCCATTTCTCTGTGAAATTTTAATCTTGAGGCTGTCCTAAGATCCTCCCTGTGCCCACACAAAACAGGTGCTTAGTTTCTTATTTTAACTTTTTGGAAATGTTATTTGGTGGCTTAATGAATAACTGTCTTCAATGTCATCTCTCTTTTTGGTACAGGCTGGGGGCCTACGGGGCATTTGACTGATATCCAGCAGGACTTTGTCATTCTCTATTTGGGACACAACAACTGCCAAATGTTTATTACTGTCTCATCTCTACCAAGAATCGTCCTAAACACCAGGAAGTACCATTTAACCAAATTGCAAGAGCCTCTGCCCTAAGAAGGCTGCTGGGGTTTTATAATTCAACTTTAAAAAAGCAAAAAACATAAAATCTCTTCCCTATTAGCCTCTAAGCTTCTTTAGAATAAAGACATGTCAGTTCTTCGTCCACAAAAGTACTTCTTGCTATTGTACTTAGTAGGTACTCAGATTTCTAAAATTACCCTTTTAAATTATTAAAGTTATACTTCAACAATATGGAGTACTTGTGAAAATGCATAAAAATATAAAGTAGAAATTTTAAGATACCTATAATTTCACCCCTAACATATAAAAACTGAAGCATTTCAATGTATTGTATTCCAGTATTTTTTCTATTATTCACAGATGTAGGGTTACACTGAATATGTGATCTCCCCCATCCCACGTTAAAGACATGGTTTTTAGTGCCTCTATAATATTTCCTTGTATCATTTCTTTAATGCTTCCCTGATAGTAGACATTCAAATTGCTTCTCTTTATAAATAAGATTTTTTTTTCCTAAGATTTTATTTATTTGACAGAGACACAGCGAGAGAGGGAACACAAGCAGGGGGAGAGGGAGAAGCAGGCTTCCCGCCGAGCAGGGAGCCCGATGCGGGGCTCGATCCCAGGACCCTGGGACCACGACCTGAGCTGAAGGCAGACGCTTAATGACCGAGCCAACCAGGCGCCCCTATAAATAAGATTGTGATGAGCATCCTAGGTGTATGAATTACTAACATCCCTGAATCTTTCCTCAGGACAAGTCCTAGGAATAGAATCACTCCATCAAAGGGTGTAAATTGTCAATCTACCTGCTTCTCAATTGAAGAGTTTTGTTGAATTCTCAGGGGTTTTGTTGAATTCCAGGTTTGTTTCATTACCAGGAGTCCACAGAGGACCAGCCTCCATGTGCCTTTGCCAGTGCAGGGCCCCGGACGTGTAATGAATGAATGAATGGACTAATTCTCAATCTATGCCATATTCCATCTCTAACCAACAATGACCTATTTCCTGAGAGCACCCTTCTGCCCGTGTCGTAGAATTGATGGTGTTTTACTTGGTGCTTGATCTTTGAAAGGTGCGGTCTCAAGCCAGGGTTCGCCAGAGAAGTAGAACCAGCAGCAGATATATACATCGGTGTTTATACCCATTTGTTACGGCAAACTGGTTTATACAGTGCTGCTTAAGCAATCTCTGTGAGGTTGTTGACAGGGCCTCTGGAGCTGGAGCCTGGAGTTGGTGGGGGAGGCCATTGGGAAGAGAAGATGAATATAAAGCAGAGGAGATCAAAGGCAGGCAGGGAACCCCAAGAAGCTGGGACCCCATGAGGAGAGACTGAAACTCCCATCAGTTCCTGTGGCCTTTAAGCTCGGGGACAGAGGCATACCGCCGAAGTTAGCTGCCATCAGGGGGCTGAGAGCACCCCATCTGGCCCTGGAGTCCAAGAAACTGGAGGTAAGGTAGGGCAGGTGAACTACTGCCGATCAGCATCAACGCGCCCTTCTTTCCCTGGGTTTTGCCTACTTCTTGCTAGGCCTCGTTCATAGGTATTCAGATTTTCTCTTGGTGTATTTGTTTTCACTATTGTGAGTATGATCTTTTTTTTAATTAAAATTTCTAATTGGTAATTGATGATGCAGAAAACTCTTGGGTTTTTGAAAGCTGACTTTGCATCTTACAAGTTTCCTAAATCCTCTTAATTCTAATAATTTTTCAGCTTTTCTCTAGTTTCCGGGTGGGCAATCTTATCACATGCAAATAATTGCATTCTTGTCTATCTCCTTCCAGCGTTGGCACCTCCATTGTTTGACCCGTCTTATTGCCCTGGTTGGGTTGAAGAGGAGCGGTACCAGCAGGCTTCCTCACTATTTCCAGAGTTAACTGTGAGGTTTGCTCTGTTGTTACTTCCACTCCTGGCACTTAATTCTGTGAGCTCTCTGCTGCTAGAGTGTTTATGGAGAAACGAGTTTTCAGGGCTTTATCCTTGGGCAAATGTGGCTGCCACCAGCAACTCAGCCTACTGAGGAGGGATAGGCCTGTCTGTCCCAAATCCCCCAGAGAGCCTACTTGAATTATCCTGGTGATGCCCCAGAACTCCCTACTGTTCTCCGCGTTTAACTCTAAGCTCCATGATTCCCTAGCATTTTGTTGGAAACTGCTATTATACTACCCTTCTACTTAGGATTTGGACTGCGTCTTCTCCTAATTTTCTGTCAATCTGATCCCATCAGCTTTTTATCACCTAGGCATTCCCCCAAATGTCTAGTTCAGTAATGGGATTTTTACCGTGTCAAGGGGACTCGGAGCAGGAAGAAGTGACGTTAAGTGTTTAGTCTGTATTGACACCTAATCTCCCCTACCGCTAAATTTTTTTTTTTTTTAAGATTTTATTTATTTGACAGAGAGAGACATAGCGAGAGAGGGAACACAAGCAGGGGGGAGTGGGAGAGGGAGAAGCAGGCTTCCTGCGGAGCAGGGAACTGAGCCACACAGGCGCCCCGCCTAGCATTAAATTTTTAACCTTTCTTCTTCATTTCCATTGTTTCCTGACCACAGCATATAATTGTTTTTTGAACCATATCTGAGACAGGAGAAGCCAAAGCTCCCATTACTCTTCCAACTTACATCTAGCCCCTCACCAAGAGGAATCATCGCTAATCATAAGTGGGTCGGATCCCGGGGCCCTGATGAAGCCATATTTATTAGTGGAGTAAGAGCTTCTAAAAATTAAGGAAAAAAAAAACAAAACAAAACGAAAAAAGGAAAGAGAGAAAAAAGGAAAAAGAGGAAAGCTTTCATTGCACCAATATGGAACTATCTCTAGAATACATTGTTATGAAAAAAACCAAGATGATGTACAGTGGTATGCTGCCATTTGTGTAAGAAATGGTGGGAATGAACATACATTCATATTCCCTTACTGTTGCTTAAAGAAACAACTGGAAGACTGCAGAAGAAACTAGTGAGGGGCGCCTGGGTGGCTCAGTCATTAAGTGTCTGCCTTTGGCTCAGGTCATGATACCAGGGTCCTGGGATCTAGCCCCCCATTGGGCTCCCTGCTCAGCGGGAAGCCTGCTTCTCCCTCTCCCACTCCCCCTGCTTGTGTTCCCTCTCTCGCTGTGTCTCTCTCTGTCAAATAAATAAAATCTTTAAAAAAAAAAAAAGAAAGAAACTAGTGTTTTCTCTGGGCAAGTGCCCTTGGGGGCAAGGGTGCTTCCTGAGGAGAGGAGTGGAGGCCTGCTTCAATGGCGTTCAGCTGTTCACGTAGGGCTGCTTTTTTATTATTTATTTTGTTTATTTTCCCTTCTGTAACTCTACTATGAAGTGAGAATTTTTGCATCCATGTTCATCAGGGATATTGGTCTGTAATTCTCCTTTTTGGTGGGGTCTTTCTCTGATTTTGGGATCAAGGTGATGCTGGCCTCTTTATAAAAAGAGTTTGGAAGTTTTCCTTCCATTCTGATTTTTTGAAACAGCTTCAGAAGAATAGGTATTAATTCTTCTTTAAATGTTTGGTAGAATTCCCCTGAGAAGCCATCTGGCCCTGGGCTTTGTTTGTTGGCAGATTTTTGATTACTACTTCAATTTCCTTGCTGGTGATGGGTCTGTTCAGGTTTTCTATTTCTTCCTGGTTCAGTTTTGGTAGTTTATATGTCTCTAGGAATGCATTCATTACTTCCAGATTGCCTGATTTGTTGGCATATAGTTGCTCATAATATGTTCTTATAATTGTTCTATTCGGTGTTGGGTGTGATCTCCCCTCCTTCATTCATGATTATATTTATTTGGATCCTTTCTATTTCCTTTTTTTTTTTTTTAAGATTTTATTTATTTATTTGAGAGAGAGAATGAGCGAGACACAGCACAAGCAGGGGAGGGGCAAAGGGAGAGGGAGGAGCAAGCTCCCCATTGAGCAGAGAGCCCAATGTGGGACTTGATCCCTGGACCCTGGGATCATGACCTGAGCTGAAGGCAGACACTTAACCAACTAAGCCACCCACGTGCCCTCTTTTCTTTTTGAAAGTCTGGCCAGAGGTTTATCAATCTTATTTATTAATCTTATTAATTCTTTCAAAGAACAAGCTCCTAGTTTCATTGACCTATTCTACTATTCTTTTGGTTTCTATTTCATTGATTTCTGCTCTAATCTTTATTACTTCTCTTCTCCTGCTGGGTTTAGGCTTTATTTGCCGTTCTTTCTTCAGCTCCTTTAGGTGTAGGGTTAGGTTGTGTATGCGAGGCCTTTCTTATTTGTTAAGAAAGGCTTGTAGTGCTATATACTTTCCTCTTAGGACTGCCTTTGCTGCATCCCAAAGATTTTGAACAGTTGTGTTTTCATTTTCACTTGTTCCCATGAATTTTTAAAAATTCTTCTTTAATTTTCTGGTTGACCCATTCATTCTTTAGTAGGATGCTCTTTAGCCTCCATGTATTTGAGTCCTTTCCAAATTTCCTCTTGTGATTGAGTTCCAGTTTCAAAGCATTGTGGTCCGAAAATGTGCAGGGAATGATCCCAATCTTTGGGTACCGGTTGAGACCTGATTTGTGACCCAGGATGTGATCTGTTCTGGAGAATGTTCCATGTGCACTCAAGAAGAATGTGTATTCTGTTGCTTTGGGATGGAATGTTCTGAATATATCTGTGAAGTCCATCTGGTCCAGTGTGTCATTCAAAGCCCTTATTTCCTTGTTGATCTTCTGCTTAGATGATCTGTCCCTTTCAGTGAGGGGGCTGTTAAAGTCCCCTACTATTATTGTATTATTATGGATGTGTTTCTTTGATTTTGTTATTAATTGGCTTGTATAATTGACTGCTCCCATGTTAGGGGCATAAATATTTACAATTGTTAGATCTTCTTGTTGGATAGACCCTTTAATTATGATATAGTGTCCTTCCTCATCACTTATTACAGTCTTTGGTTTAAAAGCTAATCTGTCTGATATAAGGATTGCCACCGCAGCTTTCTTTTGATGTCCATTAGCATGATAAAGAGTTTTCCACCCCCTCACTTTCAACCTGGAGGTGTCTTTGGGTCTAAAATGAGTCTCTTGCAGACAGCATATTGATGGGTCTTGCTTTTTTATCCAATCAAATACCCTGTATCTTTTGATTGGGGGCATTTAGCCCATTTACATTCAAAGTAACTATTGAAAGATATGAATTTAGTGCCTGTAAGGTGACTATTACTGTATATTGTCTCTATTTTTTTTCTGATCTCTGTTACTTTGGGCTCTTTCTTTGCTTAGAGGACCCCTTTTAGTATTTCTTGTAGGGCTGGTTTGGTGATCACAAATTATTTTAGTTTGTTTGTCCTGGAAGTTTTTTCACTTCTTCTATTTTGAATGACATCCTAGATGGGTATTCTTGGCTGCATATTTTTCTTGTTTAATACCCTGAATATATCGTGCCCTTGTATAATTTGCTCCAATATACCTTCTGCCCTTCTCTCTCCTTCCTCTTCTTCTGGGATCCCAATTATTTTAATATTGTTTCGCTTTATGGTATCACTCATCTCTCGAATTCTCCCCTCGTAGTTGTTTATCTCTCTTTTTCTCAGCTTCTTTATTCTCCATCGTTTGGTCTTCTATATCACTAATTCTCTCTTCTGCCTCATTTATCCTAGCACTTAAGAGACTCCATTTTTGATTGAATCTTTTAATAGCCTTTTTGATTTCAACTTGGATAGATTTTAGTTCTTTGATTTCTCCAGAAAGGGATTCTCTAGTGTCTTCTATGCTTTTTTCAAGCCCAGCTAGTATCTTTATAATCATTATTCTGAACTCTAGTTCCGACATCTTACTAATGTCCATATTGATTAGGTCCCTGGCAGTCGGTACTGCCTCTTGTTCTCTTTTTTGAGGTGAGTTTTTCCGTCTTGTCATTCTGTTCAGAGAAGAATAGATGAATGAGAGAACAGAGTACTAAAATGACAACAACCACCCCAGAGAAATATACACTAAACAAATCAGAAGAGACCCAAAACTGGGGAGTGGGGGCAGAATATAATCAGGCAGGTGAGCAGAATAAAGCAATACGCTGGATTCTGTGTGTATTTTGGTCTCTTTTTTTTAGAAGACTAGATCCCAAATTTGTGAAAAAAGAAAAACTTGTATATGTACAAAAATAAAATAAAATTAAATACATTGAGAGGATAGAATATAATTGTAAAGATGAAAATTAAAAAAGGCTGTAACAAAGCAAAACAAAAAAAAGGGAGAAAAGAAAAAAAGAGAGAATATGATCAGCGGGTGACTAGAACAGAGCCATACACTAGATTTTGGGTGTATTTTGGTCTGTTAGAAGAACTGCATCCCAAAATTGTAAGGAAAGAAAAACTTATATATACACAAAAATAAGGTTAAGTGCTGTGAAGGGATAGACTATGACTATAAAAATGAAAATTAAAAAAAGATTTTAAAAAAGGAATTGATAAGTTGGTTGAAAAAGGAAAGAAGAAAAATTTTTTAAAAAGAGAAAAAAAAGAAAATTAAAAAAATTAACTTTGTAAGACTACAGAATCATGGTAAAAAAAGCCATGAATTCTATGTGCATTATTCCCCCAGTGCTGGAGTTCTGCTGTTCTCATTGATCGGTAAACTTGGTCTTGGCTGGCTGTTCTCGCTGATCTTCTGGGGGAGGGGCCTGTTGCCGTGGTTTCCAAAAGTCTTTGCCGGAGGCGGAATTGCCCCGCCCTTGCCCCGCCTGGGCTAAGTAATCGGCTCGGGTTTGCTCTCGGGAGCCTTTGTTCCCTGCAAGCTTTCCGTACAGCTTTGGAGGCGGAGAGTGAAAATGGCGGCCTCCCAATCTCCGCCCCGGAGGAGCCGAGAACTCGGGGCCCCGCTCCTCAGTGCGCCCCCAGAGAAGAGCCGTCAGTCACTCCCGTCTCCCCGGTCTCCGGCCGCACTCCGCGCTCACCAGGCCTGTGACCGCGCCTTTCTATCTGGCACCCGACCCCGGGTGGAGTCTCCAAACCCAGCAGATCCCCGCGGTGCGCTCCCGCACCTCTCCTCCCGGGGGAAGAAGGTGAGTCTCCCCGGATCTGCCGCTTGTTGGGTCCCTGCTGGAGGAGCAGTGGCCCGACTGTGCCGCGGATCACGGTTTATGGCAACCCCGAGCTGAGAGCCCGTGCCTCGGCTCCGTCTCTGCAGCCGGCTTCCCTGCTCCGATACCTGGGAGCTCTGCCGCACTCAGGCACCCCCGGTCTTTCTGTGACCCCGAGGGTCCTGAGACCACACTGTCCCAGTGAGGGTTCCACCCCCCGCTTAGCCACTGGAGCGACGTTCCTCATCGGAGCCGACTTCTAGAAGTTCCAATTTTGTGCTCCGTGGCTCTATCACTTGCCAGAAGCGGCCGACGGAGGCTCAGACCCCCCGCAGTCTAGCTTCCCAAATATCGCCTCGGATTCACTTCTCCGCACGTCCTACCTTCCAGAAAGTGGTCGCTTTTCTGTTCAGAGAGTTGTTGCTATTCTTTTCTTCAATCTTCTGTTGAGCTTGTAGGTGTTCAGAATGGTTTGATCCCTATCCAGCTGAATTCCTGGGACCAGATGAAATTTAGGTCTCCTACTCCTCCGCCATCTTGTATAACACTATTTTTAAAAGCAAATTTAATTTTACCAAAATTCAACGAAAGAGAAAGACCAAAGTGTAACTGAATTGCCAACTTTCAAGTGAGGTTTCATCACATAAGATATTATTGAATTAAAATATCCCTTAAAGTAAAACACTTTTAAAATTTTATTTAAGAAAAGAAGTTGGAGGCTTATTTATACCATACATTTTAACCCAATGCGGGATCTATTCATAGAAAACTTAGGAAATTAAAGAACTTGCACTTTCTCCCACCTCCCAATTTTTATTTAATTTTTTTAATACCTGGTAATCCCCTTTATCTATTTCACCCATCCCCCCACCCACCTTACCTTTCCACTGGCAACCACGTGTTTGTTCTCTGTATTTAAGGGTCTAGATCTTTTTTGGTTGTTTCTTTGTTCATCTTGTTGGTTTTATAGATTCTACACACAAGTGAAATAAAATTGTAATTGTCTTTCTTTGCCTTATTTCACTTAGCATTACACCCTCTAAGTCCATTCATGGTGTGGTTGCAAGTGGCAAGATCTCATTCTTTTTATGGCTGAGTAATATTCCATTTCATATACATATATATGTATATATATTTTTTCAAATTACTGTTTTGCTCTCTGTGTAAATACCTACGAGTGGCATTACTCAATCATCTGGTATTTCTATTTTTATTTTTTTGAGAAACCTCTATGTTATTTTCCTTGGTGGCTGCACCAGTTTGCATTCCCACCACCAGTGCATGAATGTTCCTTTTTCTTCACATCCTTGCCAACACTTTTCATCTCTAGTCTTTTTGATTCTAGCCATTCTGACGGGTGTCATGTGATATTCTCATTGTGGTTTTGATTTCCATTTCCCTGATGAACAGTGATGTTGGGGATCTTTTCACGTGTCTGTTGGCCATCTGGACGTCTTCCTTAGAAAAATGTCTATTCAGGCCCTCTGCCCATTTTTGTTTTTTTGGTGGTGGTGTATAAATTCTTTATATATGTTAACCCCTTATTGGATATGTCATTAGCAAATATCTTCTTCCATTCTGTAGGCTGCCTTTTTGTTTTGTTGATCGTTTCCTTTGCTGTGCAGAAGCTTTTTATTTTGGTGTAGTCCCAGTAGTTTGTTTTTGCGTTTGTTTCCCTTGCATGAGGAGACATATCCATAAATATGTTACGGCTGATGTCAAAGAGATTACTGCCTATGTTTTCTTCTGGGATTTTTATGATTTCAGGTTTCACATTTAGGTCTTAAATCCATTTTGGGTTTATTTTTGTCTGTGGTCTAAGAAAGTGGTCCTTTTTACATATGGTTTAGAATCATGTTTCAAGGTTCATCCAAGTTAGAGCATATATCAGAATTTCATTCCTTATTAAGCCTGAATAATATTCCATTGTATGTATACACAACATTTTGTTTATCCATTTACCTGTTGATAGACGTTTGGGTCTCTTCCACCTTGGCTATTGTAAATAATGCTGCTGTGAACATTGGTGTACAAATATCTGTTTGATTCCCTGCTTTCAGTTCTTTTGGGGTATATAACCAGAAGTGGAATTGCTGCATCATATGGTAATTTATATTTCGTTGATAAGACCACACATACTATCTGCCACAGTGGCTATTTTACATTCCTTTCAGCAATGCACAAGATTTCCATTCTGTCTACCTCCTTGCCAGCACTTTTTTCTGTTATTTTTATAATGGCCATTGTAATTGGTGTAAAGTGAAGTCTTGTGGTTTTAATATGCCTTTTCCTAATGACTAGTGATGTAAATAATGTTCTCTTGTGTTGATTGGCTATTTATCTTTCATGGAAAAATGTCTATTCAAGTCTTCTGACTGTTTTCGAATTGGGCCATTTGTTTTTTGTTGCTGTTCATCTGTAGAAGTTCTTCATATATTCTGGACATTAATCCTCTTCATATATAGGATTTACAAATATCTCCTTCCAATCAGTGGGTTGCCTTTTCATACTCTTGAAAGTATCTTTTCATGCACAAGAGTATTTAATTTTGATGAAACCCAGTCCATCTATCTTTTCTTTTGTTGCTTATTCCTTTGGTATCATACCCAAAAAAATCATTGCCTAATCCAGTGTCATAAAGATTTTCCCCGGGGCACCTGGGTGGCTCAGTCATTAAGCATCTGCCTTTGGCTCAGGTCATCCTGGGATCAAGCCCTGCATTGGGCTTCCTGCTCAGCGGGAAACCTGCTTCTTCCTCTCTCACTCCCCCTGCTATGTTCCCTCTCTCACTTGCGTCTCTCTGTCAAATAAATAAAATCTTAAAAAGAAAAAAAAAAGATTTTCCCCTATATTATTGTTGTTGTTGTTGTTTTACAGTTTTAGCTCTTATAATTAGGGTTTTATTTTTGCCCATTTTGAATTAATTTTGTATATGGTGTTAGGTGAAAGTCCATCTTCATTCTTTTTCATGCAGATTTCTGATCTTTCCAGCACCATTTATTCAAAAGACTGTCCTTTTCCCCATTGAACGGTCTTGGCAGTCTTGCTGAAAATCATTTGACCATATATATAAGCAAGGATTTATTTGGGGTCTCAGTTCTATCCACTGGTCTATATGTCTGTCTTTATGCCAGTACCACACGGTTTTGCTTACTCTATCTTTGTAGTAAGTTTTGAAATCAGGAAGTGTGAGACTTCCAACTTTGTTCTTTTTCAAGATGTTTGGGCTGTTTGAGTCCCTTGAGAGTCCACGTGAATTTTTTTATGGCTTTTTCTACTTTTGCAAAATGTCTTTGGGCTTTTGATAGGGACTACATTGTATCTGTAGATCACTTTCGGGGCTATCATCATCTTAACAATATTAAGTTTTCCAGTCCGCGAACACAGGATGTCTTTTCTATTTACTTGTCTTCTTTAGTATCTTTCAGCAATGTTTTATAGTCTTCAGTGTAGATTTTTTGCCTCCTTGGTTAATTTACTCCTAAATATTTTATCCTTTTTGATGCGATCATATAATGGGATTGTTTTCCTACTTTCCTTTTTGGACTGTTCATTGCTAACGTATAGATAGAGATACGACTGATTACATGTGTTTATTTGTATCCTTCAACTTTGCTGAATTTATTAGGTCTAACAGTTTCATCAATCTCAGGTTTTTTACTTTTAAGATCATATCATTAATGAAGGTAGATAATTTTACTTCTTCCTCTGCAGTTTGGGTACCTTTTTATTTCTTTTTCTTGCCTAATGCTTTGGCTAGGCCTTGTAGTACTGTGCTGAGTAGAATTGGTGAAAGTGTGCATCCTTGTCCTGTCCCTGATCTTAGGGGAAAAGCTTTGAGTCTTTCACTCTTGACTTTGGTTGTGAATTTTTCATAGAAGGCTTTTATCATGTTGAGGACATGCCCTTCTATTCCTAGTTTATTGTTTCTTTGCTTACTTTTAAAGTCAGTGTGTGAATACTGATATAGTGGGATTAATTATCCTATTTGTTACTTTTCTACATGCTGCCCTTGTGCTTTCATTTTTCTCTTTCACTTTCTTTCTGCCTCCCCTGGTTTTAATTGAGCATTTTATGATTCAATTTTCTCTCCTCTGCTAGCATATCAATTATATTTTTTCTTAAAAGTTTTTAGTGGTTACCCTAGGGTTTGCAACATACATTTACAATGAATCTAATTCCTCTTTTTTTCTTTTTAGGTGGGGTGGGGGGGCAGAGGGAGAGGGAGAGAGAAAACCTTAAGCAGGCTCCTCACCCACACAGGGCTTGATCTCACAACCCCGAGATCAGGACCTGAGCCGAAATCAAGAGTTGGACACGCAGCCAAATGAGCCACCCAGGTGCCCCTCTAATTCTTCTTTAAAATAACACTTCATGGGTAGTGCAAATGCCTTATAACAGAGTATTCCCAATACCTCCCTCCCAACCCTTGTAACACTACTGTCACTCATTTTAGTTATCCATAAGATATAATAGCCAAATACATTGTTGTTATTATTTTCAACAAACTTTTTCTCCATTAGATCAATTAAGAATATGAAAAAAATATTACCTTCATTTCTAAGACTGTTCTGTTCTTTATGTATATACAAGTTTCTGATGTATATCATATTTCTTCTCTCTTAAGAACCTCTAACATTTCTTGCAAGGCAGGTGTACTGATGAAAAATTGCAATTTTTATTTGTCTGAGAAAGTCTTTATTTCCTTTTCACCTTGAAGGATGATTTCCCCAGATACAGATTTCTAGGTTGATGGTTTTTTACTTTCAATACCTTAAATATTCCACTCCATTCTCTTCTTGCTTGCATAGTTTCTGCAGAGAAGTCTGATATAATTCTTCTGCCTGCTCCATAATGGGTAGTGTTTTCCCCCTCTGGCTTCTTTTCAAGATTTTCTCTTCAGTTTTCTGCAGCTTAAATACAATATACTTAGGTGTAGAGTTTTGGGTATTTATCTTACTTGGTATTCTTTAAGTTGGATCTGTGGTTTGGTGTTTGTCATTATTTTGGAAAATTCTCAGTCATTAACTTTGTCTTCTGTTTCTTTCTCTTTTTCTTCTGATACTCCCATTAACTGCACGTTACACCTCTTATAATTGTCCCACAGTCCTTGGATGTTCTTTTTTCCCCCATTCTTTTTCTCTTTGCATTTCATTTGGGAATTGCTATATCTGAATATTTAAGCCCCCCCCCATTCATGTTTAGTTCTAATTCCCAAGGGTGATGGGATTAGGAAGTAGGGCCTTTGGTAAGAGAATGGATGGGATTAGAGTTCTAAAAGAGGCCCCAGAGGAATCCTTTGTCCCTTCCACCACGTGAGGACACAGTGAGAAGGCACTGGCTATGAACCAGGAAGAGGACCCTCAACAGGATGAGACCATGCTTGCATCCTGACCTTGGACTTCCCAGCCTCCAGGACTGTGAGCAGTAAATTTCTGTTGCTTATAAGCTACTTGGTCTATGGGTATTTCGCTATAGCCCCCTGAACAGACTAAGACAGGAAGTTTTTATTGATATTTCTAAAAACTCACTGATTCTTTCCTTGGTCATGTCTAGTCTATTAAAAAGCCCACAAAAGGCATTTTTTTTTCCTGTTACACTGTTTCCTATTTCTAACTTTTCCTCTTGATACTTTTAGAATTTCTCTCTCTCTAGTTTACATTACCCACCTGTTCTTGCATGTTGTCCACTTTTTCCATTAGACCCTTAGCATATTAATCCTAGTTATTTAAAATTTCCAGTCTGATAATTTCCAAAATCTCTTCCATATCTGAGTCTGGTCTGATGCTTGCTCTGTCTCTTCAAACTCTGTTTTGCCTTTAAGAAGCGTGCCTTGCAATTGCCTGTTGAAAGCGAGGCTTGATGAACTGGGTAAAAGGAACTGAGGTCAATAGGTTTCTGATGTGAGGATTTAGGTTTATCTGCCTGGGACATAAGCTATGTGTATTGTTTTTGCAACTGTAGCTGCCAGGGGCAAAAATTTCCCCTGGTGTCTGTTGATTTTCTCTCTCCTTATTTGTCTTTGGGCTTTCCTAGAGTTAAGTAAGGTTTGAGACATGCCGTTCTTTTGACTGTCATCTCTTGGTATGATACAGGAGCTCTACTGATGTGATGGTAAGGTGTGGGGGAGGGAAGTGTTCTACAGTTCAATGATAAGGTCTCAGTCTTTTAAAGAGCCCGCATCTCTGGGCTGTTTGCTTCATACTCTTACTGAATGAGTCTCCATTTCACCCATCCCCTAGGATGAGAGAAGGGGAGAGAGGGTGGAGATGGGTATTTCACTTCTCCTTGTGGAAGGCTGGTGGGGCTGGAGTCTAGTTTTCCCTCCCACCAGGTTAGGTTCTGACAAAACCCAAGGTAGTTGGTCTCTGGTAAAATAGTTTCCCTTGATGGCAGGCTGTGGTTAAATAGCACAGAATGCTCTGGGCATATTCTTAAACGGTTCCATTTCCCTTATCTCCTATAGAAGCATGAAAGGATTTTTCTCTGATCTACACCCTGAGAACCCGCTGGGGCCCTGAAGATAAAACTCATGGGATTTTATGGGGCCCACCTAAGACGAAACCCCCTTGAAATTTTTAACTCATAAGCTTGTCTGCATTAAGCCTCCAGCAATTTGTCAATTAGAGTTTAAGTTTTCCTATCTGTTACCAGCTCCTGCTGCCTCCACTTGGGTAAGCTGTATCTGCCAGTCTCTTCAATTTGCGGAGAAGAAGTTATCCTCGTGACCTCAATTCTCTGATGGAGCTAACAAGAGTGGCTGATACTCAGTTTGTTCAGCTATTCTCCTTTTGTTATTGTGATATCTGTGTCCACAGTTTCTGGTACCAGAGCTTCTAAATCTCTTGGAATTTCCTGAGTGATAGGGGTGAGAGGGGCATCTTTTGTTATTCATGATGAGTCCCTTTTAACCTTATCTGAGCTTATGCTAATAAATTTATTCTTGGTGGGCCCCTAGATAACTTCAGGATGGGGAATGGTCAACAGAAAGACCAACATATGATTAGAGGGTTAGGACCTGCAGTCCCACCCCCCAACCTCCAGCAAGGGGAGAGTGGTTGGAGATGCGTCCAATCACCAATGGCCAGTGATTTAATCAACCGCACCTCTGTAATGGAACCTTCATAAAAACCTCTAAGCAACAGGATTTGTAGAACTTCTGGATTGGTGAGCACATTGAGGTGCTGGGAGGGTGACATGCCCAGAAAGGGTATGGAAACCTCTGAGCACCATCACCCCTGTACCTTAATCCCCTATGCATCTCTTCCATTTACCTGTTCCTGACTTGTAGCCTTTATAATAAAACAGTAGCCATATGTAAAGCATTTTCCTGAGTCCTGTGAGCTGTTCTAGCAAATTATCAAATCCAAGAAGTGGGCCATGAAAACCCCCAACTCCCAACTGACAGCTGGTCAGTCAGAAAAAGTTTGGTTGGCCTGGACTTGCAATTGGCTTCTGAAGGTGGGGGTCAGTCTTGTGGGTCTGAGCCCTTAACTTATGGGGTCTGACATGGACTCTGGGTACTTAGTGTCAGAATTAAATGGAATCATCAGACCTCTGGTTGGTGTTGGGAGATTTGGAGAACTGGTTGTTGGTGTAGGAAAACCACACACATTTGGTGTCACAGGTGACAGTAAAAATAAGTTCTAGAATTCTTGATTGAGAATTCTTTTTTTTTTTTTTTTAAAGATTTTATTTGAGAGCGTGGGCGAGAGAGAGCAAGCACAAGCAGGGGGAGGGGCAGGGGGAGCGGGAGAAGCAGACTCCTCTGAGCAGGGAGCCCGGTGTGGGGCTCGATCCCAGAACCCTGGGATCATGACCCGAGCTGAAGGCAGATGCTTAACCGACTGAGCCACCCAGGTGCCCCTTGATTGAGAATTCTTGATGACCTCCAACCTCCTGACATGTCACACTGGAAACACAGTCTTCTATTTTGTTTTTAAATTCTTCCATAATACTTTTTAGATTCCAAGAGTACTTAAAATTTTTTTTCTTATCATGTGGCAATGGATTCCTAAGATATGATGACAAAAGCAGAAGCAACAAAAGAAAAAACAGATGAACTGGGCTTCATCAAAATTAGAAACTTTCTGGGTGCCCGGGTGGCTCAGTCAGTTAAGCGTCTGTCTTTGGTTCAGGTCATGATCCCAGGGTCCTGGGATTGAGCCCCATGGCTGGCTTCCCACTCAGCGGGGAGTCTGCCTCTCCCTCTCCCTTTGTCCTTCCCCCTGCTTGTGCTCTCTCTCAAATAAAACCTTTACAAAAAAAAAAAAAGAAAGAAATGGAAATTAACACCACAGTGAGACACTTCATACCCACTCAGATGGTATAATAGTTAAAAAACCCAGCAAATCACAAGTGTACTAGATGTACAAAATGCCACTGAATTATACACTTTAACTGATTAATTTTATGTTATGTGAATTTAAGCTCAAAAGTTTTCCTGCATGTTTTATTCTAGAGCATCCTGTTCTAGATCATGGTTGCAATATTTGGGGTTATCCTTTTCCTTTCCCTATGAAGTCTCAGTTTCTTTTCAGTTGCTTTCTTGTATAACTGGTTTTCACAGCTGTCTGGTAATCCTAGGCTCCTTGTTCCCATTTCAGAGAAAGAGATGAAAAGCCAATGGGGACACTGGTCACTTGGTGGGCTTTGTGGAGGGAATCCCCAATATTAGTACTTATTTTTAGTATTTTCTATTTGGGTTGATCAAACTCCCCATAAAGGCTTTAAAAATCTGCTGGGAGGGGACAGCATTTGGGGAGCTGAGCGGCAGAAGAGAACACAGATTGGATTTTTAATATGCAAGTTGCCACAAAAATGTGTTCAAAGGCCCCAAACTAAAAGTTAGCATTTCGATAGATTTTATAGCCTCAGATATTATTAGCACGCATTTTCAATTTTAAGGTGTTTATTTTATAAAAGCTTATACAATACCTGAGATAGGACTTCAACAGGCACTTAATACACACCCACTGATAAGAGTAAATATATTAACAGAGAAATACAAACAAAGCTGGATCAGCAACCAGTTTTAGAGGGCAATGAACTTTCCTGCAAGAGGGAAGATACTCAACATAAGAGTGCAGAACACTTCCAGCAGGGAAAATCAAATTGACAGATTTACAAACCATGATAGAGTTAACGTTTGGGAGAAACTCAGAAGTCTACCTCCTTTCTTGATCTCCATGAGGATAGTGCAGATTCTCGGGATAACTAAGAAGACATCACTGATATCCTTTCCACCCACAGCGGGGAGCGAGACACCACTGTCCATGTGACCAGGTCACCTCCCACACTTCACAGATCAATAATAATGATCCTGTCTAGTTTGTGGGCTGGTGATAATCCTTCTATTTTAGCCACGGTCATTGAAAAACCCTTATTAAAATGCCTGCTAAAAGAATAGCAATGGCAACAGCTAGAGCTATTCCACGATAGAAAATCAACTGGCTCACTGTCAAAACACCCCCAATGGTGGACACGGCATACTGGTTGCTCTCTTCTAGTACCATTAGTTGGAGGGTCTGGCTCTCGGGTGTGATGATATCAGGCAAAACCACTCCATCGGTTACTTCTTTCTCCAAGACGGGTAGATCTGATTGCAGACAACAGTGGAGTATATACACTTATGTACAGGGTTCAACAAAGGGATATTATGGAAAGTTACGTAAGAATACGTTGTAGACAATGACCAATTATTGATTGGTATATGTGAAATTACATTAAGAACATTTCACAGGAGAACCCAGAGTTGATCACCCAATTATTAAGCAGAGACAAGGTTTATTATGCAAGAGAGCAGGATCTCATAAACTAAGTAACTCTGGCTACATTAAGTTTTGGCCTCATGAGGCAGATCAAGGGCCCTAGACCGTGTTGTCTGTTACCTGCTGGTGATGGTGTGGTCTCTTTGATCCCCTTCAGCCCAGCTCGGACCTGTGCCTGAGAATAAGTGTCACAGAAGTAAATGAAGTGTAAGTCAAGTTAGGCAAGTATTCTCTTGTTAAAATTTCACCTGAGCTACTGATGAAACCACCCCTAAAGCGCTCTAACATCTAGCACAGTCCTCTCTGGCCAATGACCATAGAACATAACACTGGACAACCACTATTCTCCCCAGTGCTCAGATCACAATAATAACGTAAAAAAAAAAAAAGCAACTTGTGCTTGTAGTTGCAAATTTAACATTATTTTTCTTACACTGTGCATTTCAGTGTTTCTAAGCACTGATATAAGGAATAAAGTCTAAAGACAAATGGTGTTATCATATAAAGGATGGTTTATGTATGGCCCAACTGAATGTCCTGTACAATTCACTCCCTCCATAGATCACACAGATAGGAAAGACATCATACAGCACAATTAGGAAAACCAAAGGCATGTGAGACCTGGAAGGGTGGGGGGGACAAAACTGAAGCAGGGACGCTTTGTGCACTAAACTCATCCCCCCTCCCCATCAGTACCACGTCCCCTACGCCAACCTCCCATCCATCTCATTTCAACAAATAAACACAGCTCACAATTCACACAGAGAGATGCCCATACAGTCAGGATCCCGTTCCTCCACCCGTAGGTTATGGTTCTGCCCCCAAGCACTCCTCACTGATCATAGATACTTAGCAGACTGCTTTTTAGGAAAACATGGACCAAAAATGTTTCTAAAAAGAGGCCTAAAAACAGATAAATCAGTATAATTGTTAAGCCCTTGTGAGTAGACACTGAACTAACTGTACGAGGAAGAAAACGCGCTGAAACATGATGTCCTTCTGCCCCCTAACTCTCATATTAGACGCTTTCCATGAATCGAAGCAAGTCATGCTGCCAGTGGCATTCTTAGCATTTTGACCCTCGAAGATTCCTTACAGCTACGGGGCCAAGAAAGAGCCACACTTCCAGAAGGACGCGCTGTTACCTGCTCTGCAACTCTCTTCCAGTTCGTCCTCCAGATGAGCACCAAATAGAAGAGGGCTTGAAAGAAAACACAGATGACCAATCCAGACCAGAGACCTAGGGATACAGGGTGAGAACTCGGCTTAGATGTTCTTCAGTTATTTTCCCGTCATCGTTAACATTCTTCCAAAATTACTGTGTCCACAGAGTTAAAATAACTTCCTTGGACCGGGAGTAGACTCAAGCTTACCCCTGATCCATCAGTGGAAATCACTCTGCCAATAAGCAGTGAAAACACCTCAGAACCGTTCGCTGCTTGTATGTTGATTAAACAAATATGTCCTGCCTTTGTTTGTGGCAGGTCTTGTTTTAAGGGCTGGAAACACAGAATTGGACAGGCTGCCAAGATCAGGGCCCTCCTGGAGCTTACATGCTACTGGGGGAGACGAACAGCAAACGTGCTAGCTGGAAGGGTGAGGAGGGCCACGGAAGACACCGAGCAGAGCGCCATCATAGTGACCTACGGCCCTGAGTCCGCGAGGAGGGCAGGTGGCTCTCTCCCGTGGGGGAGGGGAGGGGCAGCTGTGACAGCTACAGGACAGGCCCTGCAGGCAGAGGGAGGCGCAGGCCCAGGCCCAGGGGAAACCAACTGCGGTGTGGAAAAGTTTACTGAGAATATGAATGGATCCATTAAAAAAAAAAAGATATAAACAATGCCTATCCACTTATGAGAAGAAACTATTTAAACTAAAATATCCATTATATACCAAAGTGGATATAAAAATATCCACTCGTATATCAACAATTTCGCTACAGAGCAGGCTGCTTTGGTTAGAGATGGAATATGGCATAGATTGAGAATTAGTCCCTTCATTCATTACACATGCGGGGCCCCACACTGGCAAAGGCCCAACGGAGGCTGGTCCTCTGTGGACTCCTGGTAATGAAACAAAACCTGGAATTTAACCAAACTCCTGAGAATTCAACAAAACTTCTCTTCAGTTGAGAAGTAGGTGGATTGACATCCCTTTGAGGGAGTGATCCTATTCCTAGGAATCCGTCCTGAGGAAAGACTCAGGGATGTTAGTAATTCATACACCTAGGATACACATCACAACCTTATTTATAAAGAGAAGCAGTTTATTTACTTATTTTTTTAAAAATTTTTAAAGATTTTATTTATTTATTTGACAGAGAGAGAGAGGGAACACAAGCAGGGGGAGCTGGAGAGGGAGAAGCAGGCTTCCCACCAAGCAGGGAGCCCGATGTGCCTTGGGAGCCTGCTTCTCCCTCTCTCTCTCTGCACCTCCCTCTGCTGTTCCCCTGCTTGTGTTCTCTCTCTCTGTCAAATAAATAAATAAAATCTTAAAAAATAAATAAACAAAGAGAAGCAATTTAAATGTCCACTATCAGGGAAGCATTAAAAATGATACAAGGAAATATTATAGAGGTACCAAAAACCATGTCTTTAACATGGGATAGGAGGAAATTACATATTCAGTGTAACCCTACATCTGTGAATGATAGAAAAAATACTGGAATAAAATACACTGAATGCCTCCGCTGTTACAGCTCAGCAGTATAATTAAAGGTAATTTAATTTTCCGTATATTTTAAGCATTTCCCAAAATTTCCATACTGTTAAAGTAAAATTTTAATAATTTAAAAGAACTTTTTAGAGGTGCCTGGGTGGCTCAGTAGTTAAACATCTGCCTTCGGCTCAGGTCATGATCCCGGGGTCCTGGGATCGAGCCCCACATCGGGCTCCCTGCTCGGTGGGAAGCCTGCTTCTCCCTCTCCCACTCCCCCTGCTTGTGTTCTCTCTCTCACTGTCTCTCTCTCTGTCAAATAAATAGATAAAATCTTTAAAAAAAAAAAGTACTTTTTAACAAATCTGAGCACCTACTAAGTAAAACAGTAAAAAGCCCCTTAGTGAACAAAGAGAGGGAGATCTGCTTATTCTAAAGAAGCATTAGATTCTAATAAGAGAGAGGTTTTTGCGTTTTGTTTTTTTAAGTTGAATTGTAAAAAACTAGCAGCTTATTAAGGACAGGGGCTCTTGCTATTTAAGTAAACGGTACTTCCCCCATGTTTAGGGCCAGTGTTTGGTAGCACTGTGAGACAGTAATAAATATTCGGCAGCTGTGTGTCCCAAAGAGAGAATGATGAAGCCCAGCTTGACATTAATCAGCTACTGCGCAAAGGCCCCCCGGCTGTACCAGTCATTAAAAAGAGAGATGACATTAAAGACAGTTATTCATTAAGCCACCAAGTAACATTTCCAAAAAAGTCAAGATAAGACACTAAGCACCTGTTTGTGTGGACATAGGGAGGATCTTAGGACAGCTGCAAGATTAAAATGTCACAGAGAACTGGGGCAGATTCAAAATTTTTACATGGAAAAAATGTACTGATTGGATACAGAACTAAAGAACCTATTTGAATACATACTACAGCATTTCATCAGTCCTCTAATTAGACTATTTTTTTCACTAAAAAGAAAAAAAATTCACTGTTACTGAAGTCTATAGAAAATACAGATGTGGATATAGATGCAGAACACATGTTTAACAACTTACCCCCAAAGCACATGATAGATTACTCTGCACAATTGTGTACATTTAGGATCTTGATGATGGATAATTTTCTAAAAAAAAAAATAGTGATTTGCTAAAGTGACCCCCCCAAAAGAAAAAGGTCTAAACAGACTGATTTTTCAGAGATAAAATTGAGAAAGCTATAAAAAGGATAAACCCCGGGCGCCTGGGTGGCTCAGTTGGTTAAGCGACTGCCTTCGGCTCAGGTCACGATCCTGGAGTCCCTGGATCGAGTCCCGCATCGGGCTCCCTGCTCGGCAGGGAGTCTGCTTCTCCCTCTGACCCTCCCCCCTCTCATGTGCTTGCTCTCTCTCATTCTCTCTCAAATAAAAAAAAAAAAAAAAAAAAAATCTTTAATAAAAATAAATAAATAAATAAAAAGGATAAACCCCTCCAAAACATGAGGTCACAACAGTTTCAAACCTTTCTAAAGCAAATCGTTCCTATACTATGTAAATTGTTCCAGGGCATACAGAAAGGGAAGAAATTTAATTCCTTTTATGAAAGGAGTATAACATTAATATCAAAAGCTAAGAAAGATTACACAAAAAATAAAACTACAGACCAATCTTACTTATATCATTGCAAAAAAATCCTTAAATAAGATATTAATAGAATCTGGCAGCTCAATAAAAGAACAGCACATAATAACCAGGACTGTTCAATATGAGGAAACCAATTAATATCATTTATCATCATAATATATTTAAGGAGAAAAACCATAGGATCATTTCCATAGACACTAAAAAGTTACTTTTTTAAACAAAAGTAAAAATAAAGTAGACGAATATAAAAATAATGTTAAAATCCTATTGTACAAGTTCTTGCCAGAACAATAAGGCAAGAAAAGAAATAAAAGGCATAAAATTGGAAAGGAAGAAGTAAAATTATTCTTATTTACATATGATATATAATTCTTTTTGACAAAATACCCAACCATTCTGGTTGGAAATATTCAATTAAATAGACTGAATGGATACTTCTTTAACATGATTTAAGAAGCAAGTACACATACACTTACTTATGTGTGTTTGCATGTGTGTGTCTGTTAGCCCAAAATCCTGCATGATATTTATTATAGAAACACTGGAAGCATTATCTATAAAATCCTGAACAAGACAAGCATTTTCACAAATACTACAACAATTTATTGTATTACTAGAGGCATTAAGAAAAAGAAAGAAAGAAATCAGTGGTATCAAATCTGGTAAAGACAATATAAAATTATTTGTAGATGATAACAACTCTATACCTGGAAAAGCCATGAGAACCAATGGAAAACTACTGCAGTCAAGAGGAATTCCAAAGTAACAAGATAGAAAATTCACATATAGTAACTAACAGCCCTCCTACACATAAACAACAACCACTTAGATTATATATTGGAATGGAAAAACTTCATTTACAATGGCAACTAAAGGATAAAACGTCCCAGGCTAAAATTAACAAGAAATGTGTAAAAGCTTTTGAGGAAAAGGATTTTTAAAAATGCCTGAACAGAAGCTAACACTTCCAAAATGAACATAAACAACTGAGTATCAGAGATGCACCCATTTCATGGAAACACAAACGGCCTCCAGGTCTGGGACTAACTGGTGGCTGGATTTCAGAGTTGGCTCTGTCATCTTTTGACGTGAATGGATTTATTCCCTACAGACAGAAATCTACAGGTACTATTTTGAGATTAAACCCAGGAGAGAGGGGCGCCTGGGTGGCTCAGTCGTTAAGTGTCTGCCTTCGGCTGAGGTCATGATCCCAGGGTCCTGTCGACAAGACAGAGAGAGAGAGAACACAAGCAGGGGAACAGCAGAGGGAGCTGCAGAGAGGAGGGAGAAGGAGAATCCCCTGCCACGTGGGGCTCCCTGCTCAGTGGGGAGCCTGCTTCTCCCTCTCCAGCTTCCCCTGCTGTGTTCCCTCTCTCACTGTCTCTCTCTGTCAAATAAGTAAATAAATAAATAAATCTTTAAAAATGAATGAATAAAAAATAAACCCAGGAGAGAAGAATTTCCCTGAGAAAGAAAGAAGATGTCTGAGAAACAGAAGCGGCCCCACGTACCTCTTCATTTGCTTGCTCTGCAGGAAAACACATGCTGAATGGTAACACCTTCATGAGAGTAATAAATATCTGAGTTAGCTACGTAGTTTACCAGAGATAATAAACGCTAAGATAAATGCCATACCCATTATAAATTCTCAACTCTTCCTCTCTGAAATAGGGATAAATCCCTCGAAGATATGAAAGATTACAGAGGCAGAACTGGTAAGACTTGGCAGCATCATTGGGGCAGAGTAGTTGAGCCTGGAAGACTAGATCAGAAAGGGGGCCAGGAGTCAGAGATGTTGGCAGGACCACCGTAACTACGTGGGGCAACTGAAATACACAGAGCAGGACCTCAGGCATGAAGTCAGGCCCAGAGATGGAGATTCAAGAGCCACAGGCACCAAAGACTGAGGTGAGGCCCTGAGGCTTTTGAGGAAGAGAATGCAGAACAAGAGAAGCAAAAGGATCATCTCCTGGGCCTTGGTGAAGGACTACATTCAAAGAGCATAAAGTAGAAAAATTGCCAAAGAACATAAGAGGAATAAATGCTAAGAGCTGGTACTATGAACTCACAAAAGATAGGGATCTTGTTTATCTTTATATTCCCAGATTCTAACATACCACAGGGCCTGAGATACACAGACAAACCTTTGTTTAATGAATGAGGGAATTATGAAAGTCAAAGAGATGGATATAATGTGCACACAACAGTAATAAGTATGACTTTGGAGGCAAACTATCTGGGTTCAAATCCTGTTTCATCACTTGCTATCTGTGGGGAAAATTACTTAACCTCTTCAGGTTTTAGCTTCTTCATACTTAAGGTGGAACTAGTGGGAGATCATATCTTATGTGGGCATCATAAACTTTATAACATACATAAAATCTTACCATATTTCTGATAAAAGCTCTTTATGAATATTATCTTACATCATGTGAATTTCAGTTTTTACATTTTCTTTTTTTTTTAATTTTTTTATTGTTATGTTAATCCCCATACATTACATCATTAGTTTTAGATATAGTGTTCCATGATTCATTGTTTGTGCATAACACCCAGTGCTCCATGCAGAACGTGCCCTCCTCAATACCCATCACCAGGCTAACCCATCCTCCCACACCCCTCCCCTCTAGAACCCTCAGTTTGTTTTTCAGAGTCCATCGTCTCTCATGGTTCTTCTCCCCCTCCGATTTCCCCCCTTCATTCTTCCCCTCCTGCTACATTCTTCTTCTTCTTTTTTTTCTTTCTTAACATATATTGCATTATTTGTTTCAGAGGTACAGATCTGAGATTCAACAGTCTTGCACAATTCACAGCACTTACCAGAGCACATACCCTCCCCAGTGTCCATCACCCAGTCACCCCATCCCTCCCACCCCACCCCCCACTCCAGCAACCCTCAGTTTGTTTCCTGAGATTAAGAATTCCTCATATCAGTGAGGTCATATGATACATGTCTTTCTCTGTTTGACTTATTTCGCTCAGCAAGTTTTTACATTTTCTAAACTTAAAAATAAAAGTACTGTAGAAGAATATAGAAAAATGTTAAAACCCTATTGTAGAAGTTCTTGCCATAATAATAAGGCAAGAAAAAGAAATAAAAGGCATTAAAATTGGAAAGGAAGGCCAAGAGAAGAGTCTTTTTAATAAATGGTTTTGGGGAAACTGGATAGCTACATGAAAAAGAATGAAACTAGACCACTTTTTATACCATACACAAATATTAACTTTAAATGGAGTGAAGGCCTAAATGTGAGACCCCAAACCATAAAACAATCTGAATTAAGGGATTAATACCCAACTTTTTTATAGATATTTTGGGTATTAATCCCTTAACAGATACATCACTTGCAAATATCTTCTCCTATTCGGTAGATTGCCTTTTTGGTTTTTTGATGGTTTCCTTTGCTGTGTGAAAACTTCTTATGTTGGTTGTAGTCCCAGTAGTTTTTTGTTTTTGTTTCTGTTTTCCTTGCCTGAGGAGATATGTCCATAAATATGTCTAAGAGATTACTGTTTATATTTTCTTTTGGGAGTTTTATGGTTTGGGGTCTCACATTTAGGAACAATCTGAAAAGGAAATTAAGAAAATAATTCTATACACAACTGTGTCCAAAAGAATAAAATATCTAGGAACAAATTTAACCAAGGGGGGCGCCTGGGTGGCTCAGTCGTTAAGCATCTGCCTTCGGCTCAGGTCATGGTCCCAGGGTCCTGGGATCGAGCCCCACATCAGGCTCCCTGCTCAGCAGGAGGCCTGCTTCTCCCTCTGCCACTCCCCCTGCTTGTGTTCCCTCTCTTGCTGTGTCTCTCTCTGTCAAATAAATAAATAAAATCTTTAAAAAATAATAAAATAAATAAACTTAACCAAGGAAGTGAAAAAACACTGAAAATTACAAAACACTGGCTGTAAGAAATTAAAGACCCAAATACATGGAAAGACATCCTGTGTTCATGGGCTGGAAGACTTATTATTGTTAAGATTCCAATATTCTCTCCAAAGCAGTTTACAGATTCAATGCAGATAAAAATTCTAATGGTTTTTGGGTTTTTTTGCAAAAACGGAAAACCTGACCCTCAAATTCATATGGAATTCCAAGGATCCTCAAATAGCCAAAACAAAATTTAAAAAGAACAAGGCTGGAAGGCTTACACTTCCTGATCTCAAAACTTATTACACAGCTACAGTAATCAAAACAGAGTGGTCCTGGTATGAGCCAGACATAGAGACTAACTAGAAGAAAGAGTCCAGAAATAAACTCATATATCTACAGCCGACTAATTTTCAACAAGTATGCCAAGGTCATTCAGTGGGCAAAGAATAGTTTTTCAGTAAGTGGTGTTCACGTCACCTAGGTGATTGGTCATGTTGCGGGTCTGAGGCTAATGCACGACTACTTCAGGGCAAGGCAGTTCCGGCAACTCCGTCCTCCAACCCACAACGGGTGCTCACAGGACCAAGCTCTTCTCTCTTGCAGGACGGAACCCAAATGGAATTACTGACTAATTAATTAAGCCTGGCCTCATCCGGAGGGCCCAGATCATGTCTATTTCGTTCAAGACCACATTTCCAGTGTTGTTGTACAGAGGACGCAGGGAGTAACTGTTTCAGGAGAAAATGATGCCACAGGGGTTACTTTCCAGTCAACTGCTTTATATGTCAAGCAGTTTATCTTAATAAGACAGATGAGATTTGAGGTTGATCACAGAAGAATCAAAAACATACCTATTATCCCAAGTTTAGCAGCAAACATCAGAGATACTCCAATGGGAAAGCCAAAAACATAATAACCAATGGCATTCAAGATAGCACCAATCTTTTGTTTTCCTGTACCTCGAAGGACGCCCCCGCAGGTGCCCTAAAGAGAGGAATACCAAAACCAACATTGCAATCATTTACCCGTCATCACATCAGGTTTGGAATACTACGTTAATACATCACAAGTCTGGATACGGTCAGTTCTCAAAACGAAAACTACACATTATGTAAGAGATAAAAAAAAACGTTTTGCTTCTAAGGTTACATTAACAGCTTTCATCAGAAAGCCATCAGGTAACATTATTTAAATCTCTATTTAAAAATATTTTGTCAGGAGGCTGGGTGGCTCAGTAGGTTAAGCATCTGACTCTTATTTGGGCTCAGGTCATGATCTCAGGGTTGTGGGATCGAGCCCTGCGTCCGGATCCACACTCAGTGCAGAGTCTGCTTAAGTTTCTCTCTCCTTCTCCCTCTGCCCCTCCCTACCAAAATAAATAAGTCTTTAAAAAATATTTTGTAAAAGCACATGTTAAAAAATGTAGAGCTTCACTGATGGAAATCTCAGCAGAAACTAGTCTGGTATCATGGCTGAAAAATATTAATGCGATCATGGGCTTCAAAAATGCCCAGAACCAGAGTGGCAACGATCGTCTTGTTTTCTTCCACATTATTCTTAACACAGCCAGTGTTCAATTGGGTACCACATCTTCAGAGTGACGTTAACAAACAAGAAATTCCTTGGGGGGAAAAAGCAAGATGGCAAATGTACCTAGAAATCACCTCATGAGGACTAATTGCTGAAATTGGGAATAAGCCTGAAGGCATCATTCCAGGGTACAGAAGAAGGGTTTTCAAATACCTACAAATCTAGAGAAAATCAGCCTAGGGAAAGACTTTTTAGTGGTCAGAGTTAACTCAAGGGTGGCCTGGCCTGCCTTGGACAATATAGCAGAGATCACCTGATCACTTGGTTAGGATGTCACACAGGGCATTCAGGCCCCAGATAAAGAAGAGGAGGTTGGATGACTCTGGTTTCTTCCACCCTGAGATGCTATACTCTACCGTAACCCATCTTTTCCACAAATGGCTAAGAATGCCTGAAGCAAGAGCTCTCTCTTCTCAAAGATGAAATCACAGACGTTTAATTCAAAAGTTAGAAACACAAATTTTGCCATGTATATTAGACAGAGTAAAATCACTCCAAATACTCACCGCAAGTGCATCAAATAGATGAAAGGGAGCAAAAATAGGCATCACTTGGCTCACAAGGTAAATAATATCTCTGTTGGAGGAAAAGAAAGTAGTCAGCGACTCAAAAATCACATATAAATGGAGTACTAATTAACTACGGCTCTGACAAACCTAAGAAATTGATCAGGTATTTCGGTGAAAACACTACTTTTCTATTTGACAAAACGAGTACACAATAAAGCCTCACTAATTTAAGTTCTGTTAGTTAGAATTTGGGGTAAAAGGGACACGGTCTAGGCTGCCGCTATGGAGGATAACTGTTGAAGTTTTGTTTATAAATATAAAAATGTGCAGGTTGGAAAAAAAGGTTTCAGCCTGTGTATGGTAATCTTCCCCTGTGAATGGGAGTCTTCCTCAAAACTGGAGTTGAAAGTCAGTGTTCATACAGGAAACATTCATGGATCCTCTGAACTCTGATTATGGTGGGAGATCTGCCTGGGGAGGGACTACAGCGGAGGTCCTGAGATTTTGGAGAGAGACACAGCAGAGCTGGAGGTGACTAAGGTCCTGCACGATGGAGCCAATGTGGTTGTGAAGACATGAGACAGGCAATCATATGCTCCCTGAAGGAAGTTGTCCTGCTTCCCTACCATTCACCCTAAATGGGAAGACTGCTGGTCGACAGGACCACCACTACAGCCTGGGGTCAGCCCTCTCACCAGGAGTCACCTCTTTGGCATAGACATAGGACTGTAAAGTGACCTACTCTGTACACTATTCTCTACTAATCAAAACGACAATGTGGTCTTTCCTTCAAACGGACATTAACCCAGTGTTCACCAGCCACTGAAGAAAATCCACAGCACAAAAAAACGAAAGACCAAAATGAGGGTGCAGAATAGTTGACACAAAGAGTTGACATTTCTCTAAGCAAACACAGAACGCAAGGAAAAAGAAGCAGATGGAAAAAAAAAAATGAAACGAAAAAGATGAACACTAAAATAAAATTTTCTATTTAAGGACCAGATAAGGAAATAGACTTGGCAAAACCCTAAATTTCAATTTGAAAGATAAAGCTGAGGAAATATGCCAAAACATAGAGACAGAAAATGAGAGGAAAGAGACAATTCGGATTAACCCGTAAGTTCTACCATTTATATAAATTACCCAGAACTAAAGAAAAATCCAGTGCTTCAGCCTGAAAGTCTGTCAAGTGCCACACTGAACAAAAGAAAAAAGACTCACCTATACCTAAGCCCATCCAAGGACAAAAAGAATATCTGAAAGAGCTCCAGAAAAAAAATTTTTCCTTCAAAAGAGTAACAGATTAGTATGAAAAGTCTGTATCTGGTGGACTAGGAAGCTCCAAGAATCAATCCTTTTACCAAAACAATTCTTGAACTGGCAGGAAAGGTCAAAATCAACTATTTTCAGAACTCTGGAGTCCAGCTGAAAACTTGCAGCAAGAGTGCTTGGTGAAGCAAGAGGCTAGTAAGTATGCATGAATTTCGGTGTTTTGCAGAGTAGCTACCATTTCCCATCCCCTGGTCCCAGGACAGGCAGCTGCAGGGACGGCTGCCTGCATTCCTGATGTGGCTTACTGGCTGCATGTTGGACAATAAGGATCGCTTCCTCCAAAAATCAGAGTTGCATGTTTTGCTCTCCTTGGCAGTTCACTAAGGGATAGGGATAAAGGCTGCCCACTGTCTCAACCCTTTTGGACTGAAGTGCCTTCCCATGCAGTGCCGGTCAAATAATTTAAAGAGACAGAACTTCTAAAAAATATTTCTTTTTGGGGCGCCTGGGTGGCTCAGTCGTTAAGCATCTGCCTTCGGCTCAGGTCATGATCCCAGGGTCCTGGGATTGAGCCCCGCATCAGGCTCCCTGCTCGGGGGGAAGCCTGCTTCTCCCTCTCCCTCTGCCTGTTGCTTGTGTTCCCTCTCTCGCTGTCTCTCTCTGTCAGGTAAATAAATAAAATCTTAAAAAAATAAAAAAATAAAAAATATTTCTTTTCTTATTGGATCAAGACATTTAAGGAAATCTGTCAGGCCACTGGCTGACTGAGGAGATAAGAGACACCATGCATGACAGGGAAAACAGTCTTTGTAAAAAGTGGTTTGGAAAATCACTAAACAAATGGACAACTGCAGAACAGCAACGAGAACAAGCAAGAACAGCAGTACCCAAGGAAAGAGAATCTGATTTCCAGAGTTATCTCATTACAATATTCAAAAGGTAATTTCAACAAAAAAATCACAAGCATTCAAAGAAAGAGGAAAGTATGGCCCATGCACAGGTAAAAGATAAAAATGTCAGAAACTGACAAATATTGTCAGAATCAATTTTTTCAGAACTCTGGAAATTAACCAAAGGCTTACAGTGACCTGGGAAGTGTTTCTTCAAGAAAAGTTGATGCATCTTGGTAATAATGATGAGCTTTGTGGTGTTGCAACTGACCTTAGTACCATCCCCTGCTCCCAGCTCAGCTGTAACCTTGAAAAATAACAGCCCATATTTCCAAGACTGGAGGAGGAAGAATGAGTTGAACTTTTTGAAAGCTTCATTCCCAAAGAACAGTTATTATTTTGCAGATAGACCACCTGTCTGGTTGTTCCTTAGAAGACTCCACTTGAAAGGCTGTCTTTATTTCATCTGACTCAAACTGGCCCAGTGCTAGTGCTGATCTCTGAGAGGTGTTTGTCAAAAGTATTATTCAGTAATAAAACCGAATTTCGGGGCACCTGGGTGGCTCAGATGGTTAGGTGTCTGCCTTCGGCTCGGGTCATGATCCCAGGGTCCTGGGATTGAGCCCCACATCCGGTTCCCTGCTTGGTGGGGAGCCTGCTTCTCCCTCTCCCTCTGCTGTTACCCCTGCTTGTGCTCTCTCGCTCTATCAAAGAAATAAAATCTTAAAAAAAAAATGAATTTCTTCAGAGGAGTAATCTGAGGCAACCAGTGCAAATTACTGAAGCTTTTTCATAAAGAGGATCTGGTTTATTCAAAAGACACTTCATTATATCAAGATAATTGTGCAAACACATAATTACAGAAAACATGGTAAAATTCAACCTAAGATTGAGTTAGTGATCTATACAAATTCCGCCCTTTTGATTCAGGTGTGCAGGGAGTCCATGTGCTATGCACTGGGAGGTGCCTTTCTGGGGATGAAGATATTCCATGTGCTTTTTCTGTGTCTCTCTGAACAAAACCAGCATTGAGCACAAGAGAAACCCCACTCAGGTTTGATAAATAAAGAAACTGGGTATTGGAGGAATGGGGATGGTTACCATGGGCTTCCTTCACCCAAATTCATTCAAATTTAGTACTGTGGTTCTCATTCCTGGCTGCACTGCGGATTTTCCTGCGAAGAAAAATAGTACTCACCTCTTAGAACCAGAAAAGTACACTGAAAAAAAAAAAAAAGCAAGCATGAAACAGAAAACATTTCTCAAAAAGAGGAATACATACCTGTCACTGGTAAATATGTAGGCAACCACATCTTTCAAAGCTGCAATTAAAACGCCCACTACGAGTGCGCAAACACCTAGAAAATACAGAAGAAGCAACCGGAAATGAAAATTCTCCCAAGTGTAATAAATCCTAGTGCTGGATCCTCAGGAGATAGTTGTGTCAAAGAGTTAAGAAATGTGATAATTTAGGGCGCCTGGGTGGCTCGGATGGTTAAGCATCTGCCTTCGGCTCAGGTCATGATCCCAGGGTCCTGGGATCAAGTCCCGCATCGGGTTCCCTGCTCAGTGCAGAGCCTGCTTCTCCCTCTCCCTCTGCCATTCCTTCTGCTTGTGCTCTTCTGTCTCTCTGTCAAATAAATAAATAAAATCTTTAAAAAAAAATAGAAATGTGATAATTTAAAGTGTTTCTTCTTAACTGTCTATGAAGAGAGCAAAGATGATCATATGATTCTGACTCCTTTTTCTAAGGCAGATTCATAGGAAAGATGTCAGTAAGATGTCAATACAATCAGAATCTTCTCTAACTGCTCAGATTCCACAACATTAAAGCTGCTAGAGGAGGCAGGGATCCAGGAACGTGGAGAAGCAGTCACCGAGACTTTGGTCAGAAAATAAGCCTGCAGATGATAACAACTGGAACACTTTTCAACAGTACCAAGTGTAACATTATGTCATTGGTACCTAATGATAGAAAATCATAATGAGAAGTTTTATTTAACTGAATAAACTGGAAAGAGCTTAAGGAATACTTCAGTTGAGTTTATACAGGTAAATCAATTCCCTAGAGAAATTCTGATGTATGTATTTTAACTTAACAGACAAAACTCAGGGCAGGCGCCGGGGAGCGGAACTGCTCGAACTCACCCGCACACAGGAGAACGGTGACGCTGGAGTGCCGAGCCTGCTCAGCATTCCCTGCACCCAGAGCATTGCCCACGCGGACACTCGCCGCCACACCGAAGCCAAGGGGCAGCTGAGAATGAACAATCACAAATCATAAGAAGTCAGAGAGCCTGACGGTTAGAATATTAGTGCCCCAGAGTCCAAACGCATGGGAACCCTAGAGACAGTAATCTGTGTTCTAGAACTGGTTCTATCACATCCGAGCCATGTGAGCATAATCAAACTGCTCAGTCTCACTGACTCCCAATTTCTTCATTGCTGAAGAAATCTAGGGGCTGCCCTGACTGCTCCCTGTTGTCAAGTACATCAGGGCAGAATCCCTTAATGAAGCGGGACTTGAAGACAAAGCATCTCCTTTATTGGCTAAACACATACCATCAAGACTTAATTCAACCTAGCTACATTCTAAAAGAGATTTAATGTATTACAATTATATAAATAATAATCTGTAAAAATTAAATGAACCCTGTGAAAAAGCACTTAGAACAAAGCCTGGCATACCATAGGAACTCCATCAACATTGATGGAATCGGACTCCATTAACTCCATCACGTCCAATATCCCATACAGCTAATAATCCAGGACACTGACTTATATCCCTTCAAAATAACAAAATTTTATTTTTCATCATTCATTATGGAAATCTGAAGCTATAAGCTTCCTTGCTTCTCGAATAGACCATTATTCACCCTTCAGGGTCATCCTTTTGACCTCCTATTATTATTCTGTAAAACAGTGTGGCCCTCGGGATCTGTTCAGGTTGTTACAGAAAACTCTGGTTTTAGCTGTCATGTCTGCTGACAATTTATACATCAGCTTGAACTTCTCATTCCTACTCGAAACAGCATCTTCCCAACGACCTCTAACTTGTTACTGTTTTGATAACTGGCCTGAATTGGTAAAAAAAAAATAAATAAAAATTAATAAATAAATAAATAAAATTATATATAGAGAGAAAGACAGACAGACAGACAGACTCACTACAAACAGCACAGCCAGATCCCGCTGCCTACCTGGACCTCCCTCGCAGCCTCACCTCACACAGAGAGACTAGGCTAAAATAGAAAAGCAAAGTGGGGGAGCTCCCTGTGTGGTATGAGCACCTCAGAACCAAGCCCTTCTTGTCTTGGGGACGGTGGGGTGGAGCAGCAGTTGGCTGAGGAGGTCAGGCTGCCTGCTCCCCGTTCCTCGCCCACAAACCCTAAAATGAAGATGTCACTTGATAGATACCACCTTTGTACTCCGTTCCCTACTGGTCCTTCCCACTTAGGGGAAAGGTCTGTTGGAGAAAAATTCCCAAATAACAAGGTCAGAAAAGCCATGCCAGCCATTTATAAATCACTGTATTGATTCTCTCATAAGTACAAAGGGACTAATAAAGATCATCAGATCTTTGAGGAAAACCAAAGAACATATCCCAAAAAAAGACCAAGATAAATAAAAGACCAACTGAGCTCAGAGGGAACAATGAGGTGATTGAAAGCATGGAAGAGGGGCGCTTGGGTGGCTCAGTCGTTAAGCAGTTGCCTTTGGCTCAGGTCATGATCCCAGGGTCCTGGGATCGAGCCCCGCATCCGGCTCCCTGCTCGGCGGGAAGCCTGCTTTTCCCTCTCCCACTCCCCCTGCTTGTGTTCCCTCTCTCGCTGTGTCTCTCTCTGTCAAATAAATAAATAAAATCTTTAAAAAAAAAAAAAAAGAAAGTACGGAAGAGAACGTTTGAAGGTTCACTTAGTATCCTAAGACATTTAACAGATAATGCAGCATAAAACAAGAACAGGTTCCCATAAAGAAGGGATTGTAAGAGAAAAAGAAAGGGTTCTTGAAATTAAAAACAAAAGTGAAAAGATTTAATAGCAAAAAGACAGAGATTTTTTTACTGGATGAAAAAAAAACAAGTTCAGTACTGGAGGTCAATCGCCACCTAATAGGAAATTAAAAAGAGAGAATAGAAAAAAGGTACAGGAAAGGGAGAAAGAGTAATATTTTTAAAACTTCTCAGAGTTGAGAGAAACAAGTCTTGAGTCAGAAAGGGTATACCAAATGCTGATAAGCAGGGTAAGCAAAGAAGAACCTTCACAGAAAAACACACTTGAGAAATTTCACAACTACATGGATAAAGAAATAAATGCTAGAACTTTCAAAGAGAAAAACCATGTTGTCACAAAGGAATAATAACCAGATTAAGATCAGACTTCACATGAGTAACTCAATGCCAGATGAACATACAGTAATGCCTTAAAAATTCTGAGGGAAGACTGCTTTGAACCTACAATTCTATACTCAGCCAAGTTACTGAGCAAGTATATGGGCAAAATAAAGGCTCTTTCAAGTATGCATGGCTCACAGTTTATCTTCCATATAATCTTAGGAAAAAGTTCTTTGACTAAATAATCCAAATTTTTTTTAAGAGGGTGGGGAGGGGCAGTAGGAGAGGGAGAGAGAGAGAATCTTGAGTAGGATCCACGTTCAGTGCGGAGCCCAATGTGGGGTTTGAACTCACAACCCTGAGATTATGATGTTAGCTGAAATCAAGAGTCGGATGCTTAACCAACTGAGCCACTCAAGCGCCCCAATAATCCAAATATGTTTTTAAAGGAATATAATAAAGTAGAAGTGAGATCCAAGAAACTGTAGACTTAACTCATGAGGACAGTGAAAAATAATTGTGGTATTAAAATAAATAAATAAAGAAAAGAAAAAAAAAGAAAAATAATTGTGGTATGACAGCTGTGGGGCACCCCAGGAAGAAGTCTAGAGCTCAGGGACACAAATTAAAGCAGGGAATCAAAGAGCCCTAAGCTCTTCAAGAAGAAAAGGGAATCTTACCAAACGGTCTAACACTGCGTGACCTCAGTAGAAGGGTGAGGGTATACGCCGCTCTGTCGACAAGAAATAAACCCTATGAAAAAGGCCTCCAAAACTTAAAAAAAGGCTGTAGAGAAAAGCCATAGTCTAAATATGAAGCAAACTAAAATACATGATTTTGATAACTGATGAAAGCAAGAAAAAAATAATACACACCACCTTTTACTTGTAAAAGTCTCTTTCCGGTGGAAGTCTAGGTGTCTACTGGGATATTTCGTCCCCATCCAATGCAGACTATCACTTGGGTCCGCACATGATTCTATACAAACAATCCTAATATTAAGTGTTACTTATTGGTTTCTAGACTTTCAGACAAGTTCTAAAACATGAAAGAGATGACGGAACACAATTCAAAGGTTATAGCCTTTACAAAATAAAGACAAGGACAGAGCTGAAAGGCAGCATGACGCCATGATTAAGAACTTGAACTCTGAGGGGAGGCCTCTGGGATCAGATCTTAGCCAGTTACTTCCCTGAACTTGGACAAATTCCCTTCTCTGGATCCCAGTTTCTCTGTCCGTAGACAGGTGGGAAATAGCATGAAGTACCTCACATGGCATTCCGTGAGTTACTCTTTGTAAAGTGTTTAGAATGGTGCCTGTCCCATGGCATGTGGCTGTTATTAATACCTTATGGGATCTGGGAGGCAACTAAGAAGAGAGATGTAAAGAAATATAAGTACACAATGTTCCTCATCTTTTAACTTAAGAGATTAAGTTGCAGTGTCTATGAAGTTGATGGGTCAAGGAAGAGAGGTCTACCTTTATTATTTCGGGTCACAAAAGTAACAACCAAGAGAAGGAGAAATAACCACCACCTCAAAGTAGAGGGAGATGTTGTGGAAAGTGAGTGGTAATCCTCATCCTCTCTAACAGGGAGTCAAAGGCGGTAAGAAATGTAGGAATAAAGCTCTGGGGTCAATCATCAGAACTAAAACCAGAAACGGTTCCAAAGTGGCCAGCTCTGGGGAACCAGCCTCAAAAGGAGGAAGCAAATTTACTTTCAGTTTGTAACCCCCTGAACTATGTGAGCATACTATGTGCTGCTTAGTATGAATTGCTTTTATAATAAAACATTAAGAATACATAAAAATTTAAAGGAAGGCAGTGAGAGGAATTTGCCACAAATACAACTGATATAAACAACTTTCGAGTCTAGGGGCGCCTGGGTGGCTCAGTCCGTTGAGTGTCGGACTTGATTTCAGCTCAGGTCATGATCTCAGTGTCCCGAGATGGAGGCCTGTGTCAGGTTCCATGCTCAGTGGGGGGTCTGCTTGAGACTCTCTCCCCCTCTCCCTCTGCCTACCCCCGCCTGCTCACGCTCATTCACTTGCTCTCTAAAATAAATAAGTCTTTATAATAAATATAAAATAATTTTCGAGTATAAAGAGTTCATATAAATTGATAAGAAAAAGAACCTCACTAGAGCCCAAACTTATAAACAGGCAAAGGATATAAACAGGTAATTAAGAGAAAACTACTTAAAGATAGCCAACCTCACTAATTAGAAAAAATTAAAATAAAGTACCCATTTTTCATATGTTCAATTAACAAAGATTTTTTGGGGGGAATACTCATTTCTAACAAAATTTTCATTTGAGATTATATTCTCAAGGATACAATTCTATGTGTTAGGAAGATATTCACTGAAACAATACTGGTGATCATGAAAAACTGAAAACCAAGGCCAAGTCCAGTCACAGTGAAGCAATGATGTGAACAGGCCTATATGCAGGTGCTGATCACACCGAGGCAAATCGGATTTTTAACTGTTCTTCAGAAAAGCCTTTAAAAAATGAAAAATGTTTATGTGAAGATGTTAAGTGGCAAAAAAAAAAAAAGCAGCGTAACCCTGAGGAAAAAATTACCCCTTTATTCCCCCCAAACTTAACTGCTCATAGTCTACTGTTTTTTTTGTTTTTTTTTTAAAGATTTTATTTTTTGACAGAGAGAGACAGCGAGAGAGGGAACACAAGCAGGGGGAGTGAGAGAGGGAGAAGCAGGCTTCCCGCAGAGCAGGGAACCCCATGCGGGGCTCGATCCCAGGACCCCGGGATCATGACCTGAGCCGAAGGCAGACGCTTAACCGACTGAGCCACCCAGGCGCCCTCATAGTCTACTGTTAACCAGAATCCTTACTGATAACATATACTGTTGATTAACACATATTTTAAACGACTTATGTATTATGTACTGTCTTTTTACAATAAAGTAAGCTGGGAAAAAAAAGTCATTAAGAAGATCATAAAGAAGAGAAAATGCACTTATGGTACTTTACTGGAAAAACTCTACATACAAAACTCTACATATAGGCAGTTCGAACCTGTGTTGTTCAAGGGGCAACTGTATTTGGATTTAATTCCACCATCTTATTCTGTATGAATTATAATGCTTTCTTTTTTGCTTCATGATCTTCATTATTTTCACTGCCTTATGTTGAATTGATCTTGTTTTCTTAATTCCCTTTTTTATCTGGGCCACTGGCTTGGAAATACATTCTATTTCCTCTCTCTCGGTTAGTCCCCTTAAAATGTCAACATGCATACCAACTTTAAAATTTTAACTTAATCAGCTATCTCCCACCCTCTTCCCTGATGTCTAGATTGTTTAAACTAAGAAAACCCTCTCCCAACCTCACCTCTTATTACTATTCAGTATTTTATTTCTACCTAATTTTGTACTGTGCAAACTGGTCGCATTTTTTTATTTGTAGTCAGTGCTAGTTTAGAGTTATCCACATTTGTCAATTTCTTTGCTCACCATTGTTTTGATACCACTGATTTTTTCAGCGACAGTCTGTGATCAGTGATGTCTCTCAGTGTTTTAATCTGTTCTCTTTATTGAGCCCTAGCTTAGCTGGGTAAGGACTGGCATTGCCCTCCAAACACTTTGATGATATCATTTCACGGTTTTCAGGGTTTTACTGCTGTTATTGAAGGGTGAGTCATCCTACCCTGTTCGTTCCCAAGCCTGTTTTGACTATTTGGGGTCCTTTGCATCTCCATATGAATCTTAGGATCGGCTTGTCCAATCTGCAAGAACGGCCAGTTCAATCACTTTGGGGGGTGCGGCCATCAGACAATACTGGGCCTTCTAATCCATGAACATGGGAAATCTTTTCATTTACTTAGGTATTCTTTCATTTCCTTCACCAACGTTTTGTAGTTTTCAATGTACAAGTTTCAGCCTTCTTTGGTTCAATTTACTAGTGACTATTCTTTTTGTTGGCAGGGCGAATGGAACTGTTTTCTTAATTTCATTTTCAGATTGTTCATTGCTAGTGTTACGGAAATGCAACTGAGTTTTGTGTACTGATGTTGCATCCTGCAACTTTTCAGAACTCATTTATTAGCTCTAGTAGTGTCAGTGTGTGTGTGTGTGTGTGTGTGTGTGCGCGTGCGCGCGGGCGCGCGTGCGTGCATGCGTGCATTTTGCTTAGGGTTTTCTGTAGATAAAATCATGTCATCTGCAAATACAGATAGTTTTACTTCTTCCTTTCCAATCTGGATGCCTTATATTTTCTTTTCTTGCCCCAAAATTGCCCAGGCTAGAATCTCCAATACATATTCATTACAATTTCTGAATACTGAGATTCGTGTCTTACTTCAGGTGTCTGTCTCTTATTAAATGTCTCTGAATATTGCATCCCTAACAGTCTGTTATTCTGTGTATTTCCTACTGGATGCATGTAAGGACCTAGATCTTTCATACATTCCATCTCTACTTTTTCCCATTTTTATTTATTGTGGTTAAATACACATAAAATAAAATGTACCATCTTTAGAATTTCCCCCTTATTACTCCATTAATTTTTATATATATTTTTAGCTATATAGTCATTTTTATATGTACAGTTTAATGGTATTTTTTTTAAAAGAGATTTTATTTTTGGGCGCCTGGGTGGCTCAGTTGGTTGAGCGACTGCCTTCGGCTCGGGTCATGATCCTGGAATCCCGGGATCGAGTCCCACATCAGGCTCCCTGCTCAGCGGGGGTCTGCTTCTCCCTCTGACCCTCTTCCCTCTTGTGCTCTCTGTCTCTCATTCTCTCTCTCAAATAAATAAATAAAATCTTTAAAAAAAAAAAAGAAAAAAAAAGAAAAGAGATTTTATTTTTATTTATTTGACAGAGAGAGAGACAGCCAGAGAGGGAACACAAGCAGGGGGAGTGGGAGAGGGAGAAGCAGGCTTCCCGCCGAGCAGGGAGCCCGATGTGGGGCTCGATCCCAGGACCCTGGGATCATGACCTGAGCTGAAGGCAGACGCTTAACGACTGAGCCACCCAGGCGCCCCTACAGTTTAATGGTATTAAATAGATTCATAAAGTTGTGCAACCATCACCACCATCCATCTCCAGAACTTTCTTCACCTTGTGAAACTGAAATAAAAAATAAATAACTCCCCATTCCTCCCTCCCAACCCCTGGCAACCACCATTTTACTTTGTCTCTGATTTTCACTACTCTAAGGACCTCATATAAGTGGAATCACACAATATAGGCATACCTTGTTTTATTGTGTTTTGCTTTAGTGCGCTTTGCAGATACTGCGATTTTTTACAAATTAAACTGTAGCAACCCTGTGTCAAGCAAGTCTATCAGCACCATGTCTGCATCACATTTTGGTCTTGCAGTATTTCCAACTTTTTCATTATTATTATACTTATTAAGATGATCTGTGATCGGTGATCTTTGATGTTACTGTCGTCATTGTTTTGGGACACCACAAACTGCATCCATTTAAGACAGCAAACCTAATTGAGAAATGTTGTGTGCACTCTGACTACTCCGCAATCAGATGTTCCCCCATCTCTCTTCCCTTTCCTCAGTCCTCCCTCTTCCCTGAGACACAAAAATATTAAAATTAGGGCACCTGGGTGGCTCAGTTGGTTAAGCGACTGCCTTCAGCTCAGGTCATGATCCTGGAGTCCCAGGATCGAGTCCCACATCAGGCTCCGTGCTCAGCAGGGAGTCTGCTTCTCCCTCTGACCCTCCTCCCTCTCATGCTCTCTGTCTCTCATTCTCTCTCTCACAAATAAATAAAATCTTAAAAAAAAAAAATTAAAATTAGGCCAAGTAATAACCCTATAATGGCCTATAAGTGTTCAAGAGAAAGAAAGAGTCCCTTGTCTCTCACTTGAAATCAAAAGCTAGAAATGATTGAGCTTAGTGAGGAAGACCTCTCAGAAGCTGAGACAGGGCTGAGGGTGAGGCCTCTTGCCCCAGTCAGCCAAGTTGTGAATGCAAAGGAAAAGTTCTTGAAGGAAAGGAAAAGTGCTACACTGAACACACAAATGATAAGAAAGCAAAACAGCCTTATTGCTGATGTGGAGAAAGGTTTAATGGTCTGGAGAGAATGCCAAACCAGCCCCAACATTCCCTTAAGCCAAAGCCTAGCCCAGAGCAAGGCCCTAATGCTCTTCAATTCTGTGAAGGCTGAGAGGTGAGGAAGCCGCTGGAGGAAAGTCTGAAGCTAGCAGAGGTTGGTTCAGGAGGTTTAAGGAAAGAAGCCATCTTCATACCATCGAAGTGCAAGGTGAAGGAACAAGTGCTGATGTGGAAGCTGCAGCAAGTTCTCCCGAAGAATGAGCTAAGATCATTAATGAACGCAGCTACACTCAACAATGGATTTTCAGTGTACGTGAAACGGCCTTATATGAGAAGATACCATCTAGAACTTCCATAGCTAGACAGAAGTCAATGTCTGGCTTCAAAGGTCTGACTCTCTTGCTAGGGGCTAACACAGCTGGTGACTAAAGCGGAAACCAATGCTCATTTACCAGTTTGGAATTCCTAGGGCCCTTAAGAATGATGCTAAATCTACTCTGCCTGTGCTCTATCAGTGGAATATCAAAGCCTGGATGACAGCACATCTGTTTACAACATAGTTTACGGAATATTTTAAGCCCACTGTTGAGACCTACTACTCAGAAAAAAAGGTTCCTTTCAAAATAGTACTGCACATTGACAATGCATCTCGTCACTCAAGAGCTCTGATGGAGATGGACAGTGAGATTAATGTTCTTTTGAGGCCTGCTAACACAGCATCCACTCTGCAACCCATGGATCAAGGAGTCATTTTAACTTTCAGGTCTTACTATTTAAGAAATACATTTCATTAGGCTATTGCTGCTACAGACAGTTATTCTTCCGATGGATGTGGGCAAAGTAAATTGAAAACCTTCTGGAAAGGGACTCCTGGGTGGCTCAGTTGGTTAAGCGTCTGCCTTTGGTTCAGGTCATGATCTTGGGGTCCTGGGATTGAGCCCCGCATCAGGCTCCCTGCTCAGCGGGTAGTCTGCTTCTCCCTCTGACCCTCTTCCCTGCTCATGCCCTCTCTCTCTCTCAAAATAATAATAATAAAATAAAATAAAATAAAAATCTTAAAAAAGAAAAAAAAAGAAAACCTTCTGGAAAGGATTCACCATTCTAGATGCCATTAACATTCATCAACATGGGAAGAGGTCAAAATATCAACATGAACAGGGGCGCCTGGGTGGCTCAGTCGTTAAGCGTCTGCCTTTGGCTCAGGCCATGATCCCAGGGTCCTGGGATCGAGCCCCACGTTGGGCTCCCTGCTTAGCGGGAAGCCTGCTTCTCCCTCTCCCACTCCCCCTGCTTGTGTTCCCTCTCTCGCTGTGTCTCTGTCAAATAAATAAAAATCTTAAAAAAAAAAAAATTAAGAAAAAAAAAATATATCAACATGAACAGGAGTTTGGAAGAAGTTGATTCCAACCTTAATGGATGACTTTGAGGGGTTCAAGACTTCAGTGGAGGAAGTCACTGGAGATGTGGTGGAAACAGCAAGAGAACTAGAAGCAGAAGTGGAGCCTGAACATGGGACTGAATGGCTGCAATCTCATGATAAAACTTGAATGAACAGCTGCTTCTCATGGATGAGCAAAGAATGTGGTTTCTTGAGATAAAATCTACTCCTGGTGAAGATGCTGTGAAGATTGTTGAAATGACTACAAAGGATTTAGAATATTACATGAACTTAGTAGATAAAGCAGCAGCAGGGTCTGAGAGGATGGACTCCAATTTGGAAAGAAGTGGATGAAACGCTATCAAACAGCATCCGGTGCCACAGAGAAATCACTCATGAAAGGAAGAGTTAATCAATGCAGCAAACTTCATTGTCTCGTTTTTAAAAATTGCCACGGCCACCCAACCTCTGGCAGCCACCACCCTTCATCAGTCAGCAGCCATCAACATCAAGACAGGACCCTCCACCAGCGAAAAGATTACAACTTGCTGAAAGCTCAGATGATGGTTAGTACTCTTTAGTGATGAACTCTTTTTAATTAGGGCATGTACATTTTTTTAGACATGTGCCATTACACACTTAACAGACTACAGTATAAACATGACTTTTATATGTACTGTACAACAAACAAACAAAAACCCTGTTCATTCACTTTATTGCGATCTTCAGTTTGTGGTGGGGTCTGGAACCAAACCTGCACTATCTCTGAGGTATGCCTGTATGACTGGTTTATTTCATTTAGCATAGTGTCCTCAGGGTTCATCCATGTTGTAGCACCCGTCAGACCCTCCTTCCTTTTTAAGGCTGAGTAATCCTCCATTGTTTGTCTATATCGCGTTCTGCTTCTCCACTCATTTGTCGGTGGACATTTGGGTTGCTTCCACCTTTGGCTCTTGTCAATAATGCTGCTATGAACATGGGTGTGCAGATAGCTCTTGGAGATCTTGTTTTCAGTTCTTTTTACGTATATCCCGAAGTGACATTGCCGGATCATATGATACTTTTAATTTTTTGAGGAACCACTGCACTTTCTGTCCATAGTGGGTGTGCCATTTCACATTCCCACCAATGGTGCACAAGGGTCCCAATTTTTCTGTACCCTCACCGACACCTGTTAGTTTTGTTTGTTTTTTTTTTAATAGTAGCCATCCTAACGGGTATGAGATGGTATCCCAATATAGTTTTTTCGTAAATATTTCCTAATCATCAGTGATGTTGGGCATATTTTCATGTCCTTATTGTACGTCTGAGTATCTTCCTTGGAGAAATATCTATTCAAGTCCTTTGCCCACTTTTGAATCCAGTTGTTTGTTTGCTACTGAGTTTTAGAGGAGTTCTATGTTCTGGATATTAATCCCTTATCCCATAGGATTTGTGAATATTTTCTCCCATTCCATGGGTTGCCTTTTTATTCTGTGGATATTATCTTCGGATGCACATAATTTTTCAGTTTTCGTGAAGTCCAGCTTGTCTGTTTTTTCTTTTGTTGCCCATGCCTTTGGTGTCATGTGTAAGAAATCATTACCAAATCCAATGTCGTGAAGCTTCTGCCTTACGTCTTCTTCTAAAAGTTTTATTGTTTAGGGCTTACATTTAGGTCTTTGATCCACTTTCAGTTAATTTTTGTATATGGTGTGAGGTAAGAGTACAACTTCATTCTTTTGCATGTGGATGGATATTCAGTTTTCCAATACCCATTACTGAAAAGACTGTCCTTTCCCCATTGAATGGTCTTGGCATCTTTGTTAAAAATCATCTGATCACGTATGCATGGATTGGTCTTTGTATCTAATTCCATCTATTTATATATCTTTGTTTTATTCTGGAATTTCCATCGATTGGTCTTCAAGTTCATCATTTGATTTTCCAGCTTTAACTAATCTGTTTATGCTATCAAGTGTTACATTTCTATGGCTATAATTTGTAATTTTAAAAATCCTACCTGGTTCTTTTCCAAATATTGTTCTTTTGGTTTCAGCTCCTTCTTTTGTTTAATGACTTTAAACATAATACTTTTCTATTCCCCAATTATTACTCCATCATCTCAAGCTCTGAACTCTAATTTTTCTGTTTGTTGTATCTGTTCAAACTCTTGCTCATGGTGGGTTATTTCTTTGTATTTTGTAATTTTGATTGTAATCTCACCCCTGTGGGAACTTGTTTTTTTCCACAGGAATAATGAAGAAGTATTGCCTTACTGCCTCTAACAAAGTAAAGCCTGTGACAAGAAACAGAAAGTGGAATAGTGGTTGCCAGAGGCTGAGGGCAGGGGAAGTGGGTAACTGTGGAATGGGTAGAGTTTAGAGTCTTATGGGATGAAAAGGTTCTGGAGCTTGGCTGCACAACAATGTTAACACGACTAAATTGTGCTCTCTCGCGCACACTCTCAAATAAATTAATGAAAAAAATGGTAAATTTTATGTTATGTGGTTTTTAGCACAATTAAAAATAAAAATAAAACAAAAGGAAGGCTATGATAGAGCAGGTAGAAAAACAGAAGCTCTGAAGATGACAAATGTAGAAGATGGTTACTGTTGACCACGTACCTATACACAAGCTCTAGTAGCTCCATTTAAATCTAAAAGCAACACCAAAACCCTCCCTTGATGGGATTCTTTCTCACCATCAACTACCAAACCTCCAGGCAAAACTGTCTACCTCAGCAGCTTCTGCCCCTTCGCCATGGTTCTCACTTCCCATCTAAGGTCTCCGATGACCCGAAAGCTAAGGAACACTTTCCATCCTCACCTTATGGGACCCCGCAGTAACCCTCCACCCAACTGTCATTCCTTCCATGAATGGTTCTTCATTGCTGGCTTCCTGCATGACACGTTCTCTTGATTTTCTTCATTCCACACTGGCCTGTCCTCCCTTTTGGCTGAGTTGTCCTATTCCTGACTTCTACATCTTGGGGTTTGCTCCTCGACACTCACCCTTTTGATTCTTTAATGATGTCATCAATCCCCACTAAAAAAAACCCTGTTTTCATTTTTGAGAATTAAAGAAAAAAACATGGAAACAAAAATGGCCCATAATCCCACTGCCCAGATGGCCTCTGTTGAGCTTTAAAAAAAAAAGGCGGGGGGAGTATTTGTACAGGTTTGGAATATTCCAAAAGAATCAAGAGGTACAAGGCGGTTATTCAAGCCAGAAACTCGGGGGCCGTTTGTGATTCTTCCTATTCATTGCCTTGCCTTCCACATCCAAACCCTGGTCATGTCCTACCAATTCTGCCCTACAACACAACTAACTCACCCACTTTTCTCCCCATCCACCAGCAGCCTCGTTCGTGCTCACCTGGGTGATTCCAGTAGCCTCCTTCAGAACCCCCCCCAAACACCTGTTCTCCCCTAAGCCAGCTTCTACAGGTCACACCTTTCTTTCCTCACGAATCCCTTCAGCCTGGTTCCTATTTTGGGTCGCTGAACACACCATGTGCCCTTTTCCACCATGGAGCCTTTGCTCAGGCTCTGCAGTCAGCTCTCAGCCTCCAGCTTCCCGGGCTGGCTCCCTCTCCCCTTTCCAGAAGGACTGTTTCCAACTGCCTTCCCTAAAAAGGCATCCATCTCTATTTTTATGCATCTCAGACTTTTTTTTTTGCTTCTTCTATGGTACGTGCCATATATGTTTGGAATGCCTTCATGTATCTGTTTACTTCTTTGTCTCTGTCTCCCTACCAGACTACAGGCCACGAGAAGGCAGGGACTGTCTCCATCTCTCTATCGTACCCTAGCACCAACTCCATATTTGTTGAATAAACATGCCAGGCATTGTGCTAAGTGCTTTAACACATTATCTATCCTATTCAGTCTTCACTCACTACACATGTATTATTTTTTTCCCATTTTGTACATGAGAAAACTGAAGCTCAGGAAGGTTAAGTAATGAGCCCATAGTTGCAGTTGGGGAGCAGCACGGCAGGACTCAAACCCAGCATCTGGCTCCAAAATCCACACCCCCCCCCCCCTCCTGCTGTCTACCTCTCCTCTCTCCTCAGCGCATGGCATGGGATGGTGGGCTGAATGGATGAGTGACAATGGCCCAGCAGAGTTTATGCAGAGAAGGTGCTGGGTCTCACCCCTTAGGTTCTTACCATGTAGGCTGCAGAGGCCAGTTCGTAAATGATGGCCTGGGCCCCAAGCTCTGTCACACTAATCAGTCCTGAAATGTTGGCACAGACACACATAAAACACATCTTAGAAAGTGGGCTAAAGCAAACATTTTCCTTAGGAAACTAGAATATATCTTAATTTAAAAGAAGCGAGAGGGTGTTTGGATAGCTCAGTTGGTTAGGTGTCCACCTCTTGGTTTCCGCTCAGGTCATGATCTCAGGGTCGTGATACTGAGCACCGCAGGAGTCTGCTTGAAGGCTCTCTCCCTCTGCCCCTCCCCCCGACTTGCTCACATGCTCTCTCTTACTCTCTCAAATAAATAAATCTTAAAAAAAAAAAAAAGAATTTAAAAAGAAGCCAGGATTGGTCCCAGAAGCATAACCCAATGGCACAATTCACTATCCAGGCTGTGCTGAGGAGAGCCCCAGATGTCCACTTCCAGAAAGCTTCCAAGAACTAGGGCAGCTAAGACCTGATACAGGTTCAACCCATAAGCCCCTGTTCCACCAAGGAACAAAACGTCAGGTTTAAAGTAGAAAACCACGGGGCTCCTAGAGTTGCAGGTAATTGCTTGGGGAGCTGTAGGGTCACAATGTGGGAGGGGAAGAACGGAGGGTATGGAACTCTGTATAGACGTGGTGGGACTACTGGAGTATTCAACTGTCCCCAGAAACTGTAACATCAATCATTATCATCTCTATTATTTCCTCTATTACTTTACTAGCAATAAGATGGGTAAGGTAAATACCTATGACCGAAATTATTATAGCTGATAGAACCAAATCAGTCACTCTGTGTTTGTAAATGGTTTAAACACTTGCACGATGCCTAGCAAAAGTCAGCAGAAGCAGAGGGTCTGAGTGAGTCAGGAGACCCAGATTCGGGTTTCTGTTCTCCCTCCCCATGACCTTGCCAAACCTTTTAACTGCGGCCTCCCTTTCCATACCTATAAAGTGAAGGGCAGTGAGGCCAACCTAAGCCCCACTCAACTTGAATACGCTTACGGTCAAACAAGGATTTAAACCTATGTTGAAACTTCCATGAGCGCTTGACACAATGGAAAGGAAGGAGAAGTAAGGCCTATGTCTCTTGAGAACTCTGGAGACAAGAGTGGCCAGGCTGTTCTGGGATTTCTACTGGATTGTTGACAAACCTGCAAGGAAAGTTCCGATCTCAAAGGTCCACCACTCAATGCACACCATGAACATACTGGGAATAGCCAGCTGGATGTAGGAGCCCCATTCCTGCAAACAGTCCCAAGTCCAACCTGGAGAACAGGGAAGAAAGAAAACAGCTTTTACCTTGCAGCAGTCTCTGATGCCAACAATTCTATTTCACATGCCTGCCTCCTCCAAATGGCCAGAGACTGGCAGTAACCATAGTTGTCCAGAAAAATAATACACTTAAAGAGGTCAAATAAGACCAGAGTTCGAGATGGTGGGAATAGGGCTGGCAATACGTAGTGAAACTGAAGTATGTATATGCCCTCCCACCCACACAATTCACACCTGGGTGTAAGTGGCAGAGAGACTTTCAGAGAGCTCTGTAAGAACACATGTAGGCTGTTCACTGAGGCAGGTTGTGGTTGTGGGCTACTGGGGGCATCAAAGAGATCATCACTGGGAAGCTAGAGAAGCAAACTATGATCAATGCGTATTACAGTTAAAAGTAGAACACCAGATGCATATATGGCAATATGGTTAGATCTGAAAATCTACTGCTCACAGGCAACTAATGTAAAAACAAATCCTTCCAACTACATCAAAATTTAAAACTTCTGTGCATCCAAGGACACAATCAACAGAACAGAATCTGGCAGCCCACGGAACGGGAAAAAATATTTGCAAATCATATATCTGGTAAGGATTATCTGGATATCATAATAACAAGAATATACAAAGAACGACAACAAACAATCCAATTAAAAAATGAGCAAAGGACTTGAATACACATTTCTCTAAAGAAGATACACAAATAGCCAACAAGCACATGAAAGAATGCTCAACATCACTAATCATTAGGGAAATGCAGATCAAAATCATAATAAGATGATATCTCGTATGGGGATTAACATAACAATAAAAAAATTAAAAAAAAAAAGATGGTATCTCACACCCATTAGAATGACTTCTTTAAAAAAGAAACAAAAAATAACATGTCTTGGTGAGGATGTGGATAAACTGTAACCCTTGTGCACTATTGGGGGTAATCTAAAGTGGTGCAGCCACTACAGAAAGAAAGTGTGGTGGTTCCTCAAAAAATTAAAAATAAAAGTATCATATGATCTGGAATATCACCTCTGAGTATACATAAAAAGACTTGAAAGCATGACCTCCAGGTCTGCTGGTATCTGCACACCCACATTCACAGCAGTATTATTCATAAAAGCCAAGAGGTGGAAGCAGCCCAGATGTTCATCGACAGATAAGTGGATATGCAGAACGCGATACAGACATACGATGGAGTATGATTCAGCCTTAAAACAGGAAGGAGGGTCTGACAGGTGCTACAACAAGGATGAAGCCTGAGGACACTATGCTATGACACATAAAGACAAATACTGTATATAATTCCACTTATATGAGGTATCTGGGGGAGTCAAAGTCGGACACAGAAAGGAGAATGATGGAACGGTGGTTGCCATGGGACGGAAGGAGGGGGAACGGGAGTTTCTCTTTAATGGGGACAGAATTCCAGTTTTGCGGTATGAAAAAGTTCTGTGAGATGAATGCTGGTGATGGTGGCCCTACAGTGTGAATGTCCCTCACACTACTTAACTACACGCTTAAAAATGGTGAACACCGTAAATTTTATGTATATTTCACTATGACTTAAAACAACAGAATATTGTGCTAAGTCAGAGAGGTCAATAAACTTTTTCCGTAAAGGGCCAAATAGCAAATATTTTCAGCGTTGCAGGCCAGATGGTCTCTGCCACTGTAGCAATGAGGGAATAGCAACAGGCAATGTGCAAGTGACTTGGGGCGGCCGTGTTCCAACCAAACTTTAGTTACAGAAACAAGCTGTGGCTGCATTGGGTCGGTGGGGTCGTTTGCCAATCTCCGTGCCAAATGAAAACAATTTATGGGGGGGAGAAAAGAAATCTAAACTATAATACTATTAGGCAAATATAAACATACAGAAGGCCCAAAAAAACCACTTTGCATTTTTCAAAGATGCAAATCAAAAGACATATATTAAGCACAGAGAGGGTGCCTTCAGAGAGGAGGGTGGGAATTGTGAAATGGAGGCAGAAAACACTCTAAAATGGGAGAAGGGCCCCGTAAGACACAATGGCATATGTGTGCCATGAATTTGAATGTGAGAAACTCAATGCTTTGGATCTAAGGTCCAGGACACGAGAGGGAGAGAAGGGGGAGGGGAAGAAGGCACTGAAAAACACTGAGGAGTTTTTGTACATAAGAAAAAAGAAAGACACCAACAGCCATCTTGCCACTCACCTTATTGGGTCCCAGGAGCAGAAGAGAGGGTCTGGGGCCCCACCCCATCCCCCCAAATTTAGAGGTGAAGGCTTGATGGGAGAACAACATGAAGAACCAACCAACAAGAGGAACATGGCAGAGAAGTAGGAGACCTATATTTCATCTGGTCCCAGGAATTGAGCTAGATAGGGATCAAACCATTCTGAACACCTACGAACTCAACAGGAGATTGAAGAAAAGAACAGCAGCAACTCTCTGAACAGAAAAGCAACCACTTTCTGAAAGGTAGGACGTGTAGAGAAGGGAATCCGAGGCGATATTTGGGAAGCTAGACTGCGGGGGTCTGAGCCTCCGTCCGCCGCTTCTGGCAAGTGATAGAGCCGCGGAGCACAAAATCAGAACTTCTAGAAGTCGGCTCCGATGAGGGACGTCGCTCCAGTGGCTAAGCGGGGGGTGGAACCCTCACTGGGACAGTGTAGTCTCAGGACCCTCGGGGTCACAGAAAGACCAGGGGTGCCTGAGTGCGGCAGAGCTCCCAGGTATCGGAGCAGGGAAGCCGGCTGCAGAGACAGAGCCCAGGCGCGGGCTCTCAGCTCGGGGTTGCCATAAACTGGGATCCGCGGCACAGTCGGGCCACTGCTCCTCCAGCAGGGACCCAACAAGCGGCAGATCTGGGGAGACTCCCCTTCCTCCCCCGGGAGGAGAGGGGCGGGAGCGCACCGCGGGGATCTGCTGAGTTTGGAGACTCCACACGGGGTCGGGTGCCAGAGATAGAAACGCACGGTCACAGGCCAGGTGAGCACGGAGTGCGGCCGGAGACTGGGCAGATGGGAGTGACTGACAGCTTTTCTCTGGGGGCTCACTGAGGAGTGGGGCCCCGAGTTCTCAGCTCCTCCCGGGCGGAGATTGGGAGGCCAACATTTTCACTCTCGGCCTCCAAAGCTGCACGGAAAGCTTGCAGGGAACAAAAGCTCCCGAGAGCAAACCCGAGCAGATCACTTAGCCCGGACCGGGCAAGGGCGGGGCAATTCCGCCTCTGGCAAAGACATTTGGGAACCACGGCAACAGGCCCCTCCCCCAGAAAATCATCGAGAACAGCCGGCCAAGACCAAGTCTACTGATCAATGAGAACGGCAGAACTCCAGCACTGGGGGAATAATGCACATAGAATCCATGGCTTTTTTCCCATGATTCTTTAGTCTTTCAAAGTTAGTATTTTTTTTCTTTCCTTTTTCAACCAGTTTCTTATTTTATCAACTCTTTTTTAAAATCTTTTCTAATTTTCATTTTTACACTTCATTGTATTTAATTTATTTTTGTGTGTGTGTTTGTTTTTCTTTTTTTACAAATTTGGGATGCACTTTCTTCTAACAGACCAAAATCTACCCCAAATCTAATGTTTGGCTTTGTTCTATTCACTTGTCTGATCATATTCTCTTTTATGTTGTTGTTTTTTCTTCTTTTTTTTTTGTTTTCTTAAAGGCTTTTTTTTAAACACTTTTTTTTTTTAAGATTTTATTTATTTATCAGAGAGAGAGAGCACGAGTAGGGAGAGGGGCAGAGGAAGAAGCAGGCTTCTCCACTGAGCAAAGAGCCTGACATGGGACTCAATCCCAGGACTCTGAGATCATGACCCGAGCTGGAGGCAGACATTTAACCGACTGAGCCACCCAGGCGTCCCTGTGAAAGGCTTTTTAAATTTTCGTCTTTACAGTTACATTCTATCTTTTCAATGTATTTGATTTTATCTTTCTATGTATAAGTTTGTCTTTCTTTACCATTTTGGGATCTAGTTTTCTAAAAAACAGACCAAAATATACACAGAATCCAGTGTATTGCTCTATTCTGCTCACCTGTCTGATTATATTCTCTTTTTTCTTTTTTTTTTCCCCCTGGTTTCAGGTCTCTTCTGATTTGTTTAGTGTATATTTCTCTGGGGTCGTTGTTGCCATTTTAGTATTCTGTTCTCTCGTTCATTTATTCTTCTCTGAACAGAATGACAAGACGGAAAAACTCACCTCAAAAAAGAGAACAAGAGGCAGTACCGACTGCCAGGGACCTAATCAATATGGACATTAGTAAGATGTCGGAACTAGAGTTCAGAATACTGATTATAAAGATACTAGCTGGGCTTGAAAAAAGCATAGAAGACACTAGAGAATCCCTTTCTGGAGAAATCAAAGAACTAAAATCTAACCAAGTTGAAATCAAAAAGGCTATTAATAAGATGCAATCAAAAATGGGAGCCTCTAACTGCTAGGATAAATGAGGCAGAAGGGAGAATTAGTGATATAGAAGACCAAACGATAGAGAATAAAGAAGCTGAGAAAAAGATAAACAACTACAAGGGGAGAATTCGAGAAATAAATGATACCATAAAGCAAAACAATATTAGAATAACTGGGATCCCAGAAGAAGAGGAAAGAGAGAGAGGGGCAGAAGGTATATTGGAGCAAATTATAGCAGAGAACTTCCCTAATCTGGGGAAGGAAACAGGCATCAAAATCCAGGAGGCACAGAGAACCCCCCTCAAAATCAAAATACAAATAGGTCAACACCCCAACATATAATAGTGAAATTTGCAAATCTCAGAGACAAAGAGAAAGTCCTGAAAGCAGCTCAAGACAAGAGCTCTGTATCCTACAAGGGTAGAAATATATAAGACTGGCAGCAGACCTATCCACGGAGACCTGACAGGCCAGAAAGGACTGGCATGATATATTCAGGGTGCTAAATGAGAAAAATATGCAGCCAAGAATACTTTATCCAGCTAGGATGTCATTCCAAATAGAAGGAGTAATAAAAAACAAAAAACAAAACAAAAAAAAACCTCCAGGACAAACAGAAACTAAAAGAATTTGTGATCATCAAACCAGCCCTACAAGAAATATTGAAAGGGGTCCTCTAAGCAAAGAGCACAAAAGCAACATAGACCAGAAAGGAACAGAGACAATACACGGTAACAGTCACCTTACAGGCAATACAGTGGCATTAAATTCATATCTTTCAATAGTTACTTTGAATGTAAATGGGCTAAATGCCTCCAATCAAAAGACACAGGGTATCTGATTGGATAAAAAGCAAGACCTATCGATATGCTGTCTGCAAGAGACTCATTTTAGACCCAAAGACACCTCCAGGTTGAAAATGAGGGGGTGGAAAACTCTTTAGCAGGCTAATGGACATCAAAAGAAAGCTGGGGTGGCAATCCTTATATCAGACAGATTAGCTTTTAAACCAAAGACTAATAAGTGATGAGGAAGGACACTATATCATAATTAAAGGGTCTATCCAACAAGAAGATCTAACAATTGTAAATGTTTATGCCCCTAACATGGGAGCAGTCAATTATACAAGCCAATTAATAACAAAATCAAAGAAACACATCCATAATAATACAATAATAGTAGGGGACTTTAACAGCCCCCTCACTGAAAGGGACAGATCATCTAAGCAGAAGATCAACAAGGAAATAAGGGCTTTGAATGACACACTGGACCAGATGGACTTCACAGATATATTCAGAACATTCCATCCCAAAGCAACAGAATACACATTCTTCTTGAGTGCACATGGAACATTCTCCAGAATACATCACATTCTGGGTCACAAATCAGGTCTCAACCGGTACCCAAAGATTGGGATCATTCCCTGCACATTTTCGGACCGCAATGCTTTGAAACTGGAACTCAATCATAAGAGGAAATTTGGAAAGGACTCAAATACATGGAGGCTAAAGAGCATCCTACTAAAGAATGAATGGGTCAACCAGAAAATTAAAGAAGAATTTTTAAAAATTCATGGGAACAAGTGAAAATGAAAACACAACTGTTCAAAATCTTTGGGATGCAGCAAAGGCAGTCCTAAGAGGAAAGTATATAGCACTACAAGCCTTTCTTAACAAATAAGAAAGGCCTCGCATACACAACCTAACCCTACACCTAAAGGAGCTGGAGAAAGAACGGCAAATAAAGCCTAAACCCAGCAAGAGAAGAGAAATAATAAAGATTAGAGCAGAAATCAATCAAATAGAAACCAAAACAACAGCAGAACAGATCAACGAAACTAGGAGCTGATTCTTTGAAAGAATTAATAAGATTGATAACCCCCTGGCGAGACTTATCAAAAAGAGAAAGGACCCAAATAAATAAAATTGTGAATGAAAGAGGGGAGATCACAACCAACACCAAAGAAATACAAACAATTGTAAGAACATATTATGAGCAACTACATGCCAACAAATTAGACAATCTGGAAGAAATGGATGCATTCCTAGACACGTATAAACTACCAAAACTGAACCAGGAAGAAAAAGAAAACCTGAACAGACGCATCACCAGCAAGGAAATTGAAGCCGTAATAAAAAATCTCCCAACACACAAGAGCCCAGGGCCAGATGGATTCCCAGGGGAATTCTACCAAACATTTAAAGAAGAATTAATACCTATTCTTCTGAAGCTGTTTCAAAAAATCGGAATGTAAAGAAAACTTCCAAACTCTTTTTACGAGGCCAGAGAGGGTCCTGGGATCAAGCCCCCACATCAGGCTCCTTGCTCAGCGGGAAGCCTGCTTCTCCCTCTCCCACTCCCCCTGCTTGTGCTCTCTCTCTTGCTATCTCTCTGTCAGATAAATAAGTAAATAATCTTTAAAAAAAAAAACCCACGGGAAATCAGCAAATACTCTGAAACAAAAGAAAACAAATACATAACACACCAGATGAGATGCAGCAAAGGAGCACTCCAACAGAAATTTATAGCTGTAAATGCCTAACGTCAAAAAAGAGAGAAGCTCTCAAATTGATAAAACTAATCTTACACATTGAGTTTCAAAACAGAAAAAGAGCAAATGAAACCCAAAGCTAGAAGAACATAAATACTGAAGATTAAAGCAGAGATAAATGAAATACAGAACAGAAAAATAACAGAAGAAACCAAAAATTGTTTCTTTGGGGAAAAAAAAACCAAAACAGATCAACGAAATTGACAACACTTTAGCTAAACTGACCAAGAGAAAAAGAGCGAAGACTCAAATAACTGAAATCCAATGTAACAGTGGGGACGTTACTACCAACTTCACATTAATAAAAAGGATTTTAAGAGAGTACTAGGAACAACTGTATGGAAACAAGTTAGATAACTAGATGACATGACAAAATTCAAAGAAACACGGGAATCACCTAAACTGACCCAAGAGAAATAGAAAATCTCAACAAATCTTTAAAAAGGGATTGAATAGGCCATGAAAATTTCCCAACAGAGAAAAGTCCATGACCTAGGGCTTCACTGGTGAATTAAAGCAAACATCTGAAGAACTGACACCAATCTTTCTCCACCGCATCCAAAAAAGAGAAGAGTAAGTAACACTACTGAACTCATGGCCTCGTTCTATGAGGCCAGCATCCCCTGCTACCAAGGCCAGATTAAGACAACCCAAGAAAAGAAAACCACAGAGCAATATCCCTTATGAATATGGATGTAAAAATCCTCAACAAAATACTGGCAAACTACACCCAGCAGCATATTCAAAGGATTGTACACTGTGACCAAATGGGATTTATCCCAGAAATGCAAGTAATGACTAACACCAATCAATGCGATACATCACATTAAAAAAACGAAGGGGGAAAAACAAATAGTGTTCATCTCAGTTAATGCAGAAAAAAAATCCAACAGCCTTTTACGAACAGAAACACTCAACAAACTAGGAATAGAGGAAATTTTCTCAACCTGATGAAGCGCTTCTATGAAAAATCCCACACGTATCATATCAATGCCTAAGACTGAAAACTTTCCCCCTGAAATCAGAAACAAGACGAAGATGCTTGCTTTTGCTACTTCTATTCAACATTGTGCTGGAAGTTCTATCAGACTGATGAATCAAGAAAAGAAATAAAAGGCACCAAAACTGGGAAGAAAGAAGTAAAACGATCTCTATCCACACATGGCATGATCCTGTATGTAGAAACACCCAAAGAATCTACAAGAAAGCCGCTAGGGCTAATGAATGACTCCAGCAAAGTTTCAAGGTACAAGATCAACAGAAAGTAGACTGGAATTACCGGGGGCTGGAGGGAGGGAAAACGGGGAGTTATTGCTTAACTGGTACAAGGTTTCTGTTTGGGGTGATAGAAATGTTTCTGAAATAGATGGTGGTGATGGTTACGCAACATCATGAATGTACTGAAGAGCACTTAAAATGGTTAAGACGGCAAGCTTTACATGAGATATACCTTAGCACAATTTTAAAGATTAGAAAACAAAACAAAAGAAACCCATTTTACTAAATTTACAAATGCATGTTAAACTATTTAAGGGAATTTAGCTAACCTGTAAGTGGTACTGATTGTTTAAGAGAGTTCAATCTGTTCACTTGAGTTGGTAAGACATTAATCCAACTTCACTTTAATATAGCAGGGTAAATTACAAAGAACAGTTAGGATTTTTGTATCCACAATTTTAATTCATTAAGTATCAATTCTTACAACCCAACAGCTGCCAACAGTTTTCTATGACCAAAAGCTGCCTTCATAGATATAAAATCTTTAAAAAATCTCATATTGACCTGTAATTTTTATTTTCACTACTTTAAATATTTTCTGTAATTTTTAAATTTTCCAAAAGATCTAAAAATAAAAAAAAAGAACAACTCTCTGTGGGGGGAAACAATTCCCCAAGCCAGAATTACATCCTTCTGAGTAATAAATAACAAAATGTAAGAAATCAAAGTCCTCGTACCTCCCCAAGTGTCGACGTGGATTTTTTTCCACCACACATACAGGAAAAGAAGAGCAGACAGGAGGAACTGGGAAGTGGTGTTTGCCCAGGCAGATCCTCTGAAGGAGAGAACGTGATCATTCCCTGTGAGTGTCTTCCGTCCAAGTACAAAGAAACAGGCTACCCCCGAAGAGCTTTGGCTTCATTAGAGAATCACAGTCTTTAGAAAAGCCTAGAACCCGTGGGCTATCTTTTAATGATACAGCACCCACTTATGATGGACTTGTTTTCTTTCCACCAACACTGAATTTTGTGGAAGAGCCAAATGTGACTATTCGTCAACCCAAAAAACGAAAGAACATAAACATCTGTCACCATTCTTTGTCCTCACAGCCTGAAATAACCCATCGGATAAATTCTTACACATAATTAGTTACATAAAGTATCAAAACACAGCTACTGTGTTTAAAATACTGGTCTAAGGTTCATAGTTGTTTTATTTCCCAGGATTATAATAAATTTGTTTGCTATTACAAGATAACCTTAGAGCATCTTCGACAGATGACATTTTACCCTACAAATAAAACGATGCACAGAGAGCCCGGGACTGCTTGCTGTCTATTTTTTCACTTTACTCTTCTGACCAATCCTTGAATTTTATCACTGATCAATCCATTCCCATGGGTTCTTCTCCTCTTACCCAACTACCCCCAAACTGTCCTTCATAAATCTGTTCAAGAAACTTTTTTTTTTTAAGATTTTTATTTATTTTGTTCAAGAAACTTTGAAGAGAGGGTCTGTAACGTGCACCTGAAGGGGAAACCCGGACCCCCTACTCAGGCGTTTATGTGGGTTGATGTCACCAGCTCGCAAACCTGCCTGCCGACTCTTACAGCCAAAGCCTCTTTCAGTTTCCTGGCATAAGGAAGATGTTACCAACATTTTTTCATTCATTATTCTTTTATTCCACCTCTCCACTATCCTTTACTTAATAGCTTTTATATATATGCTTCCTACTGCAACTAACAGTAAGAAATAAATTTCCTATCACTACCCGGTACCCACAATAATATGTGTACGCACAGGAGCACACACACACAGAAGCAAACGTCTCATGAAAATACCCCCATACCTTCTCATTTTCTATTCTATTCTATTTCATTTTAGTTTATTTCATTCATAATACACCTCATTTTTTAAAGTGTCCATCATGACCCACTAAACTAGTTTTTATTTATAAAGAACCACGCTGCCCTAAAGCATCTAAAAACTGCCAGGGCTCAGGGCTGGGTCTCCAAGCGCTGGTGGGACCACGTCCGCCACATGTGAGGGAGACTGGCTCTGGGCCAGTGCACCAGAAGGTTCGACCGAGGGATGGACCAACAGCATGGCGCCTCCGTGAGAGGTCCAATCTGACACTGCCTTCTACGGGGGACCCTCCTATTCTCAAGCTTCATAAAGATGGAACTGGCTCAGTTTCTTACAACTCAGAGAGAGCAGGAGAATCCCTACAGTCCTCTGCCGCCCTCCTGCCTTCGCTCGGGGCACCCATCTCCATCTGCACAGGCTCCTCGGGCTAACTCCACTCCGACATGCAGGTGTCAGCTCACACATCACTTCTTCCACAGCATTCTCCCTCATCTCCCCCAACTAAGCCTCTCACTCCTTCCAACAGCCTAGGCTGGCTGCCCCTCCCGGTGCCCTGAGCACCGGCCCCCGCCCTATCATATGGAGCATCTCTCAGTGCGCCCTCCGGGGCTGCCTCACTCCCCTGTATCCCAGCCCCTGGACTGTAGCCAGCATACAGCAGACACTCAGGATTTGGGGAATGAGAGGGTCACTACTTACACCACGCCGAGGTCCAGGGCATAGAGCAGGAGGGCATTCATGCCCACGTTGATCACGTTCGCTGCAATCCCAGTGATCACTTGCGGCATGATGATGCCCTAAAATCCCCAGACAAATAAGAAAACAAATAGCATTTTCAAGAGCTAATCAGTTAGGTGGTGTGAAATAACGGAAAACATACATATTGGTCTCTGCCCCCGCCCCGCCCCCGGTTCCCAGCACAGAGCTCCTAAATCCCTGGTAATTTCCCCAGTGATAAAAGCACTAGGGGAATCCTTTGTTCTAATACATGGTTTTCAACACGGGTTCTTGACATGGAGTTCCTAAATCCTTTGGAATGTCTTGGGTGACAAGGGTGCCTTTTGTTGTAATCAGGGGACTCTCAGTGGGCTCCTGGATGGGAACCTCCATAAAAATCCCAAAAGCACAGGGTTCGGAGAGCTTCCAGGTTGGTGAACATGAGGGCGTGCTGGGAAAATGGCACCCCTTTCCCACAGACCTCGCCGTCTGGGTGTTCGTCGGCATTCTTTGCCATATCCTTTGATAATAAACTGGTAAAACCCAACCAACCAGCAGTGTGTAAATGCTTCTGAATGACCCGCTGGGCCCCAGGTGATATCACAGAGAGAGAAGAGAAGGAAGGATCGCATGCACAGCAACTCGGTTCCTGGCATGCGGCGTCACGGGAAGACCATTTGGGAGACACTTCTTGGCCAAGTGACTTCTCCACAGGGCCGCAGTGGGGGTTCGTGAAATCATCTCATACAGAACACCCCCAGGCCGGGCCCCTAGCAGGCGTGCGGTGAAGGTTCCACCCAACCCCCCGGGCTTTACAGGGCCATAGCTCCTCGCTGCTTCTGGGTCTGTGGCCCACTCTACCCTGGTCCTCGGATAAACATTTTCTTTAGGATTCTCCATGTGTTTAAACAGAGCTGGCCACCATCAGAGTAGAGCGGCTTCTGTGGACAGAAGTCACATGAAGGCAAGCAGGTGGCTCACGGAAGAGGTAGGGGGTGGAGCGTGCGGACTACACATAACACCAGGGTGGGCGCAGGAATCTGACAGCTGGAGACGGGCGTCTCCTGAGCTGGACAAAATCCATCTACGAGATGTCACGTCTCCCCAACAAGGAGCTCTGGGTAGAATTCCAGGAAAAAAAATTGTGAATTGCTTTCATGGAAAACTCCCTAAGAATATTTATTATACATTTCCAGTACCATGAAGTAAAAATAGAAAACGAATCTGTACCTGACTTTGTAAGTACCTCGTCTGCAGCTGGAACAGGAATGCTGCCTGTAAGATGAAATAGAAAAACAACCTCTTGTTAATATGAAAGTATAATTCTAATTCCAACAGTTTCTGCCAGTTCTGTTTTTCAAGAAGGTATTTCTTCTTGATGAGACCTCAAATTTGGAGAACCAGAGCCACATCAACCAATGCTAGGATGCTAACTGTTTGGAATTTTCCAGAAAGGACTCCCCGACGAACAGACAAGTCGACTTCTAACTGGCTGAAGCAGGAACCGCTCACTCCTTTGACATCTGAATGGCTCCCAGGGTGCTAGCTGGGGGTACCTTCCCCAGATCCCAGGGGAGCCCCGGAAACACCCTGATTAATTTGCAATCGAAAGTAACCATGGCATAAGGAAGGAAAGTTCTTCTCATGATCAGTGTAAGCTGTGGGACCTCAAAGTGGTACAAGCTCTGAGAATCAGTAAGGGAGGGATGGCAGGTCCAAGACATACTTGTTGAATGTACACAGGAACAGCACTATGATAAAACAAAGGAGGGAGGCACACACATGACCACATTCATGAGCTGCTTCATACATTGCAACACAGGGCGCCTGGCTGGCTCAGTCGGTTGGGCGCCTACCTTCTGCTCAGGTCATGATCCCGGGGTCCTGGGATCGAGCCCCACATCGGGCTCCCTGCTCATCCGGGAGCCTGCTTCTCTCTCTGCCCCTCCCCCCGCTCTGCTCTCTCTCTCTCTCTCTCTCTCTCTCTCTCTCTCTCTAATAAATAAATAAATATATCTAAAAAAAAAAAAAAAAGAATACCCTTGACACTTACAGGAAGAGCCGGAATAAAAATCATCACATAAATCTGGGCTATCCTGAAATAAACAACAAACAGCCTTCAGTTAATATTCAAACAATTGCTGGTCCCATTTCTTCAAATTGAATCCATACAGTATTTTCTAAAAATTAAAACTAAAAATAATTTAGATGGGGAAATTTAGTAACACTCTCAAGAGACCTTTTCTACAACCCAAATTAACACTACACCAGGCCTGCTGAGGGTCTGCTTTCTAAAGGGAAGCCGGACTTCACATCTTTCAGCTCCTTCTTAGCAGAAAAGGTAGAATGAACACAGCAAAATGAACTGAAAGTTGGGCAAAATTTAGAAACGTTTTGAGTCAGGACTGTAGGTGTGTCTCACACTAAAGCCAGAGGAACGGTCTTCTAGGAAAGGAGAGATGCCTCCCTGGATCCCACGTACCCTGAAGACGATCCCAGAGAGCTTGCTGGAATTGTATGTTTAAAAAAACCCCAACTCTAAAAACAAAAGTGAAGGCAACTGTGTTCCTATTCTGCTCTGGGAGGAGAGAGATACTCTGTGCGTTTGCAAAACACCACAATGGAGGAACTCTGGGAAAGGTCGACTCGGGCCAAGGGTATTACGTTCTTGTCTTGTAGCTTTTCACTTTGGGCACGGCACCAGGTCACTGTGTCACCCCGTGTCAGGTGGACCCCACCAGCCCTCTATCCTGTGGTCTGCACATCACAGCTTCCATTTGCCACGGAGTTCGAGTCCAGGGAATCGGCTGAACATGTCCACATGGGTAAGAGGACCAGACAGTGACTTACTCTGAACCTGGGGTTCTGACATTAAGAGGTGCTGCTGACCTGGAGACTTCGGGGTCTTGTTTCAAGAGCAGGAGGATGCGCTCCGTGTTGATGAAGAGGGCCCAGCAAGGAAAGCAACACAGCACCAAGATGAGGATTCCTCTTTGAAGGATGATCCCCACGCGTCTTAGGTTCTTGCCGCCAAAGGACTTGAGAGAAGAAACGTAACAACGGTAAAGAATGCTAAGGTGTGCTGAGAGCCATGTGGGAGAGGTCCGGCGGGGCGGCCCGCGTGGCTGGGACCGGGGAGGGGCCCGGCAGCAGGCCCAGCGGCCTCCACAGTGCGACAGGGTCAGCGGGGAGGTCCCAGCAGGGAAACGACAGAACCTGCTGAAGTCTAAGAGGGACGAGGGTCCAGAAGCCAGAGGTGAGCAGCCACCAGGCAGCCAGAGTGCGGAGCAGAGAGCGGACCCGGGGAGGACAGGGCAGGCCCCAGACAGAAGCAGACCCGACCGAGGCTGAGGGGCCGCGTCCCCACAGTGGCCTTGGCCGAGTCTGGGCCTCGCGGAGCTTTTCTCACGCTCCCTTTCCTTCAAGTAACCCGAATGACCGTCTCTTTCCACACCCAAAAAGGGATCAACCTTAAAGCACAGTACAAGAGGCAATGGAAACAGGGCGCCTGGGTGGCTCAGTCAGTTAAGCACCTGCCTCCGGCTCAGGTCATGATCCCAGGGTCCTGGGATCGAGCCCCGCATCAGGCTCCCTGCAGGGAGCCTGCTTCTCCCTCTCCCACTCTCCCTGCTTGTGTTCCCTCTCACTGTGTCTCTCTGTCAAATAAATAAAATCTTTAAAAAAAAAAAAAGAGGCAATGGAAACAAATTAAATAAAAATCATGGCAAGATAAATGACATAGGATATTATGCAGATATTAAAGCGAGAGTGTGTACCTACTTCACTCCATGTGTTCTCCAAAACACATGGTTTAATGGGAGGAAAACGTAATAAAACCACATAGATTTTAGAATGGTGTTGGTGTGTAAGCGTACACAGATGGAAATATTTGGAGGACATTCACCGAGAAGTTAATAGAGTTAACGCAGAAGGGTTAAATTTTAGTGATTTTTTCCCCCATCTTTTTCAAATACTTTTCTAGGTAACCTGAAGTTTCTATATGTGCTTGACTTTTAACTACCTTCTTATTTTATTTTATTTTTTATTTTTTTTTTTACAATCTTTTTAAAAGGCTATTTAAAATCCAGGGAACAATGTACTATTATGGAATATATTTACTAATACAGAAAGATGTCCATTAGATGTTGCTAGGTGGGGCAATAAATTAAACATACAGTCTTTTTTGTTTTTTTTTTAAACCACATGAATAAAAATAACAGAAATGGTGCAAAAAGGTACAAAAAACTAGTTTAAAATAAAAATTCATATTCTGGGGCACCTGGGTGGCTCAGTCGTTAAGCGTCTGCCTTCGGCTCAGGTCATGATCCCAGGGTCCTGGGATCGAGCCCCGCATCGGGCTCCCTACTCCGTGGGAAGCCTGCTTCTCCCTCTCCCACTCCCCCTGCTTGTGTTCCCTCTCGCACTGCGTCTCTCTCTGTCAAATAAATAAATAAAATCTTTAAAAAAAAAAAGATTTTATAAAATAAATAATAAAAATAAAAATAACAATTCATATCCTATGCCATGCCGATCCAGAGCTAATTTTAGCCTAAATTACATTAAATCCTTTAGAGCCATGTTTAGCTTAGCCCATAAAAACTATCTTAGGACGGGGCGCCTGGGTGGCTCAGTTGGTTAAGCAACTGCCTTCGGCTCAGGTCATGATCCTGGAGTCCCGGGATCGAGTCCCGCATCGGACTCCCTGCTCAGTGGGGAGTCTGCTTCTCCCTCTGATCCTCCCCCTCTCATGCTCTCTGTCTCTCATTCTCTCTCTCAGATAAATAAATAAAAAATCTTTAAAAAAAAAAAAAAAAAAGAAAAAACTATCTTAGGACACCTTCATGCACAAACTGCCGGGGAGCTGAGTGCAACAGCTCAGAAGACACCACATACGCTGAGTGCTGCTCCTTCCTTGGGATATAACCCTGTCCTCACTCTCCCAGGCATTGGGGTTTGAAGACAGGACTCATCTGATACATCCACCCACCCATCTATCCATCATCCATCTATTCACTCATCCATCTACCACCCACCCACCCATCTATCCACCCATCCATCCCTCTACCCACCTACCCATCCATGCATCATCCATCTACCCAACCATCTATTTAACCATCCATCATCCATCTACCCAAGCACCCATCCACCATCCACCTAAACATCTATCCACCTGTCCATCCATCATCCATCTACCCAACCATCCACACAACCATCTATCTAACCATCCATCTGTCCCTCCACCCACCCACCTGGCCATCCATCATCCATCTATCCAACCAACCATCTGTCCACCCATCTACCCATCTCTGCTTGCTTCTCTGCTTTCCTCTCACTCATTCAACAAACTTCCAGGGTACCCACTACATAGCAAGCACAAGGCTGAACCACAGGGATCCAAAGACTGAATGGGAGAAAGCCTTTCTCCCCAAGCACCTCGGATCCTAGTAGGGAAACCACTATGGTTGTAAAGCGGGTGGGTGAGATGGAAGACGGAGCCAGGAGTGAAAGGCCTGGACCAGAATCTGACCTCTGATTATGCTAGCACACCAACCCAGAGTTCCCAATCCCATGACAGCCAATGAGGATGGAGAGAAAGGAGCAGATTCTCTGCTACACATGGAGATGGGAGATAAAGAAGGATTCTGATTTGAGCGGAGGGTGGTGTATTCTTGTGAGAGAAACAGTTCGGGTGGGAAAGCCTGACGAGTTTAGTTCTGGTCGAGCTGAGTTTGAGGTGTCTGGGACGTGACCGACATTCAAGCCTGGCCCTCGGGAGAGAGACATGGGGGTGGGAGAGGGAGCTGTGAGTCTTCAACATCGGGTGAGGGAGGACAGTTTTAGGGTGGGAGAGATCACAACGGGAGAGAAGAAGGAAAACCCAGCCCCACCTGAGCACACAGGCCCCGAAGACACAATTAGGAAAGCCGACCCTCCTTGTATCTGCAGCCGTCAGCAGCATGGTATTTGACAAAGAAGAGGCAACAAAAGCCACGGAGGGGAGAGTCCCCTACGTTGTGTCCCACAGGAAAGGGAACTGACCACAACAGGCGTGTGGGGGCGGGGGGTAGGGGCCTCACCTGAGACATGAGTGTGTCACAAGCCGAGGCCAAGCCAGTCCCCACGGAAATCCCAGTAACATTCACAACCTGCAAGGAACAAGAGAGTTGCAGCCAGGACCCCGGGGCCCGGCCGGGGCAGCCTCGAGGCCAGCAGGCCCCTCCACACCAAGGAGTGACGTAAGGCAGCTGATCTCGAAGGAGCACCCCGCGATCCCACGCTGAAGGCCTTCCACTGTCGACTGTAAACACAACTAAAGCCTCCGACTAACGGATCCCAATCACTTCGAGTCAACCAGCGTGGCTCACAACCTAATTTTTCTCAACCCAGCACCCGTTACAGCGTCTATGTGAAAAAGTTGTGACTGATACCTAACAGCAATGCCCCTGGGCTGCGACATGCATTTAATAATAACGACAACAAACCCGCACTGAGCGTATGCGACAAGAAGGCCCCGTCCCAGGCCCCTGCCATGTGAGGTGTCATGAGCACTACTCCCATCTCATGGGTCACTTGAACAAGTCACGGAAAGCTGCGTTCATTCAGCTGGTGGCCTGAGGCTGGGAAGTCTGGCCCCAGGCTTCAATCCTCTAGTGAGAAACGGGGACTCATTCTGTGTCACCCTCTTGCTTCGGCCTCACCCGGGGCCCCTGACCATTAAGGGCACAGACGGTAACCTGCAGGTAAGGGTCAGAGCCCAAGGTGCTGTTTTGCAATGACAGGGGTTGGGGAGAGCTGGAGGCCCTCGTTTTCATCCCCGGTCTCACATTTAGCAGGGAGGTCAACCCCCGCTGAGTTAGCTTCTTGGCTGACCAAGGTCACGGACTCTAGCCCCCCGGGAGTCGGTGACAGGCCACATGCAGAGTGAGTCCCCTGGGCCCTGGTCCAGGGAGCAGTAGGAGGAGCCCACACCCAAGACACCCTGTGCTCTGCCTGCCAGCCCAGGGCAGCGTCGGGGCTAAAGCTCCAAACACGCCTCCGCCTTCCAGGAAAAGAAAGGAAAGCACGGCTATTCCTCTTCCTCGATGGCTTCTAGTGTCTCCCCAGGTCAAGTCCGTTGTCAGAGCCTGCCTTGATTCCCGTCACGGGCTGCTAACCCTGAGCTCAGACATCATCCCTTCCCCCTAAAAACGACCGCCTGCATGCTCAGCCGGTCCTCCACTTCACCCAAGGCTACAAGAGACACTCCTCTGACTCAACATCAGGAAAGGCCATCCTTCCCCCGAAGAGATAGCTCAGTAACATCTGGGGCATGCTGGGAATTTCTGGAAACTACCAGGGCAGGGAGTCCGGAGGGCCATCTGTAGCTTCTCCCGTGCGAACCCCTCCCAGCTGAGTCTTTTTCTATCCATGTTTCTTTGACCCTATCCTACCGCTAATTATTTACCCTTCTGTCTTGAAGGTATTTTTATAAACCAACTCAAACTCTTCATGAAACACGGTTCTCGGGGCGGGGGGGGGGCACCTGGTGAGCTCAGTGGGTGGAGCATGTCACTCTTGGTCTCGGGATCGTGAGTTTGAGCCCCATGTCCGGGGGAGAGGTTACTTTAAAAAAATAAAAAAAAATTTTTTTTTTTTTAAAGTTCTTTTATTTAAGAAACAAACACTTTGGGGCGCCTGGGTGGCTCAGTCAGTTAAGCATCGGCCTTCAGCTCAGGTCATGATCCCGGGGTCCTGGAATCGAGTCCCACATCAGGCTCCCTGCTCAGCGAGGAGCCTGCTTCTCCCTTGCCCTTCCCCCTGCTCGTGTTCTCTTTCTCTCTCTCTCTCTCTCTCACAGATAAGTAAATAAAATCTTTTAAATTAAAAAATATATATATAAAAAAGAAACACTTTTGTAAGTCCTCTCAATCCAGGTACAGAATTTTTCACAAGGCAAAACACTCTTAAACGTATCTGGCTTTCATGAATAGTTTTCTTGATATTGGGCCTGCTGTTGTCTCAGCAATTAGTTCCAGTTTAACAGCTGGTTAAAAGCACAGTCTAACCGCCCACTGCCCAAGGAAGGACAGGCACAGACCCCCTGACCTCAGACCTTAGCTACAGAAATTCCTCTCTCTGGGATATACCAACCTTCCCACATTCCCTTTTCAGGCCTATTGACTGAATTTTAGGTTTCTAGTTCCTCTGTACCTATTAATCCTTTTCTTCAAATAGTAGGAACTCTTCTTATGCTCTTATCATCGGGTGACTTGGGACGGAAAAGCATAAAGGAACAGCACTGGGAAGATGATCAGGAGGTACCCAGGTGAGGCCCAGCTCACAGTGCCCCGGAGCTACGTACTTCTCTGAAATACCCGCTTGGGCCAGATCTATGCCAGGAACCAGGCTTGGCAAAACTTAACATGAGCTGGTAGATCAGCAGGAGGGCATAGAGAGACAGAGAATGTGGCAGAGCACCCGAAGGACAGGCCCTGCCTGGGGCTTCCCTTCCGGGAAAGCGTTCTGCAGATGCCCCTAAGCCGCGTCTAGAAGGATCCGCCCCAGCCTCACATGCAAGTCAAAGAATGCAGTGGGCACCCACAGGCAGGATGCCCCATGCCTGGATTTCACTGTCTGGTGACGGGACCAATGAAGGGGGTTAAGCCGGGGAGTGGCTTGATTTTTTTTTTTTTATGGCTGGGACTGGAGGAGGACGAGATGGGAATCAGGGCCGGGCAGGGGCGGCCCAGGGCTGGCAGGAAGGGTGAAGGCTGGGCCAGGATGGTGGTAGCAGGAAACAGAAGAAGAGGAGTCATTTTAAGAAAGGCGGGAAATGAAGTTAGCAGGGCTTGCTGGCCGATGGGGAGGTGGGGTGTAAAAACAGAGGGGAGTGTCTAGGTACTGTCGGGGAGGATGGCCACTAGGGCTTCACACATTTTCTGAGTGTGAGAGGATCCTGGCGTATTCAAGCCAATAGATCCCGAGGCGCTTAGACACGGGCAGGGGCACCTTGGTCAAGGAGGGAGACACAAATTTGAGAGGCACCAATGAACAGGAGGAGGAGGGGAAGAGACAGAGGTACGCCTGTCAGAGGGGCGCAGGAGAACCGAGGAGAACTAGCAGTGGAAGCAAAGAGGAGGCAGAGTCCCCAGGAGGCCAGGAGATGCTGAGGCCAGGTTAGGGAGAGGCCTCTAGAGAAGGGAGAACAGGGGTGTCACTCACAACATTAGTCAGGGTACGTTAAATAGAGTGGTAGAGAAATACAGGCCAGGCTGCAATGGGGACAAAAGGAAATGGAGACGTAAGACAGACTTTTGGCAAAGAGCATAAGTGGCTAGAGGCCAGACAGGGGGCTGGGCAGGGAGACAGGCAGCTGAAGATGGTTTTTACAGAAAAGGAGAGAGTTGCATATTATCAGAGTGCAGAGGGACCAATTAAAGAGAAGAAATGGAAGAGGAAGGATGGTTCTGGAACACAGGCAGAAGGCTGGTCTTGAAGAGGGGAGTAATGGAGATCCGGTGTTGAAGGGCAGGTGAGGGGAGGTCAGGCATGGACTGGCCCACCATCCCGGGAAGGAGAGAAGATGGCGGGGCCACGGCATGGGAAGACCCCACGAGGTCAAAGGGCAGGTAGGAGGTGTGGGGAAGTGACAGGATAAAAGGTTGCTAGTGGGAAAGTAAAGTTTAAAACATCTACCGTGGGTCCATGCTGAGGGACGAAAATGTGCAGTGTGTGAGTCCTGAAGTGGATTTGGGGGGTCCTGGAAGCCAGTGAGATGGAGGGAGGTGGGGCCCACACACCCAAAGAGATGAGCACGCAGTTTGATGAACACCGCCTTTTCCGGCCACTGGATAGCACTGACAGGGAGAAGTACAGGATGATACATCTGGAGGGAATGTCCAAACACAGGCACTGCAAAAAGACAGACTATCCAATAAAGGGTGTTGGGAAAACTGGACAGCCACAGCGCAAAGAATGGGACTGGGCCACATTCTTACACTATATACAAAAAAATAACTCAAAGTGGATTAAAGGCCTGAACACAAGACCTGAAGCGATTAAACTCCTAGAAGAAAACACAGGCAGTAAGCTCTTCGACATTGGTCTTGGCGATGATTCTTTGGATTTGACACCAAAAACAAAGGTAATCAGAAGCCAAAACAAGCAAGCGGGACTACACCAAACGCAAAAGCTTGCACCTGGTAAAGGAAACCACCAACAAAATGGAAAGCCAACCTACAGAATGGGAGAAAATATTTGCAAATCATGAATCTGATAAAGAGTTCATCTACAAATAGATGAAGAACTCATCCAACTCAAGAGCAAAAGAACCCCAAACAATCCGATTAGAAACTGGGCAGAGGATCTGAATAGAAATCTTTCCAAAGACAACACACAGATAGTCAACGGATACTAGAAAAGAGGCTCAACATCACTCATCCTCAGGGAAATGCAAATTAAAACCACAAGGAATTATCACCGCACACCTGTGAGGGTCTGTGACAGGAAATAACAAGTGTTGGAGAAGATGGGGAACCCTTGTGCGCTATTGGAGGGGATGCAAACTGTTGCAGCCACTTGGGAAAACAGTAGGAAAGCTCCTCAAAAACTTAAAAATAGAACTACCATATGATCCAACAATCCCACTCCTGGGTATTTAACCAAAGAAAACGAAAACACTAACTCAAAAAGATATCTGCACCCCCATGTTTGCTGCAGCATTATTCGTAAGCCAACATCTGGAAACAACCTAAGTGTCCACTGATGGATGCATGGATAAAGAAAAATGTGGTCCACACCCATGTGCACGTGCATGCGTACACATGCACAGTGGAATATCATTCAGCCATAAAAAAGAAGGAAATCTTGCCATTTGTAACAACATGGATGGACACTGAGGGCATTATGCTAAGTGAAATAAGCCGGTCAAAGGCAAATGCCATATAATCTCACGTGTGGAATCTAAACAAAGGAAAACTGAACTCATAGAGACAGAGAGCAGACTGGGTATTACCAGAGATTGGGGGGGGGCCTACAAAATATGTAAAATGTGGGGATGCAATGTACAGCATAGTGACCATAATTAATAATACTGTATTGCACATTTGAAAGTTACTAAGAGTAAATATTAGAAAGATTTCATCACATGTAAAAAAATCCGTGTAGAGTGACAGACGTTAACTAAATTTATTGTGGTGATTCTTTCACAATATATACAAATATCAAATTGTTACATTATATACCTGTATGTCAATTATATCTCATAAAAAAATTAATTAAAAGAAATTTTTAAGAAAGGACATGGGGAAAGAAAGGTTTGGAAGCTGTGATAGGAAAAGTTAGACCCCCAAATGTGGGCCCTGTAGAGAAACAGAGAGTAAGTGTCCCTTCAAGTTTCCAATAGTAACCCACTGTTACTATCTGTTCACAGCCAAAAGAATGACCAGGAGTACAAGGTGTCTCGGGCTACAATGGACCTATGTGGGGAGAGGGGTCAAGTTCATCGTCTCCAGGGGACACAGTAAACAGCCTGTATTTAAAGCTTCTCTGCTTTCTTGACTCTTTCTAGAGGCCCCATCTAAACTTTGAAAGGAACCAGAAATATTCCTTCACCTGAATTAGTTCACTCAATAACAGACCTGTAAATAAAATGTCTGATTCCACATACTGAAGCCATCCCAACCATAAAGCTGAAACGAGAAACTTCTGTGGTCCCGCCACAATCTTAGGGCATATAAGCACCTCCGGTGGGGACGGAGGGGACAACTTCTAAGACTGAGAGAGACCACCTTTGCCATCACCACCTTGGAAGTGTTTTTCACTTTCTCTGAAAGCCTGGATGAGACGCAAGAGGGAGGCACCTTTCCACCACATCACTAACCAAAACCCAGGGACAGAAGACTTCAAAGGAGGTGCAATTTCAATCCACGGCCCACAGGGAGACACGTTATTACGAGTGTGAAATACTGCGCCCATGATGAATTGTGTAATTCGGAGTCATGGCAGACAACCTACATCACCTCTAAGTTCTTTGGTTTGATTTTATAACGGGAAAAAAAAAAAAATGCGGTGCTGTTCGATTCACCAGCACAGTTTCTACCATTGCTACCAATTCCTTGCAATCCCGGGCCGCTAGGCCACGGCGGGATGGCTACAAAGACGGAAACTCCTCCTTAAGTAGCTGACCCAATCTTCCTTCAAATCTAAAGATAAGGCAAAGCAAGGTACCCCTGGGTCAAGGTCCGACTCTGCAAGGAAAGACAGCAGCCGTGTAATACAGTGCAAATTCCGAGGCTTTAGCACGGGGTCGACCCCAAAGAAAAGATGAAAGCAACGGAACACCTACCGACACCGCGAGCGTAACGGCGTCCAGCTCCACTTTGCCCAGATGCCCGCAGAAGATGGAACTGACGACGCTGATGAGGAAGATCATCAGCTGCGCCAGGAACTGCCGAGGGAAAAGGAAAGACAGCACGAGCTGACACCGACCCCGCCCGCCCGCCGGCCCGGGGGGGGGGGGGGGGGAGGCTCCGGGAGCGCCGGGGCCGGGCCGCCGTCGGGGCGGGGGGGGGGCGCACTCACCACGGGGCCCGCGAGCGCCACCAGCGCGGCCGCCTCGCGTCGCACGTCGGGCGGCAGCGCGCCCCGCAGGCCTCGCAGGCAGCCGCGCCAGCCCGGGGCGTCGGGCCGCTGGGCGCTGTCCGGGGGGGCGGCGGCGGCGGCGGCGGCGGCGGCGGCGGCAGTGGGGGGCTCCATGCTGGCGCGGGCACTGGCGCGCGGGAGGCAGCGGTGGGCTGGGGGCGGCCCCGCCCCACCCCGCCCCGCCCCGCCCAGCGCGCCCGCGGACCTCCCCACCTGCAGACGCAGCTGGGGGGTGGGGATGGGGATGGGGCGGGGGAGGTGGGCGGGCCGCGCCACCCGGGGCGCCCCCGCCAACCGTCGCGGTGCGCAGATCCCCGGGGGCTGGGGGCGGGGCGCGAAGACCCTGAGGGGTCGGACGCGATCTGGGGGCGTGGGAGGCCGCGTGGGGGGCGCTCTGCGAGGACAAAGGAGACTGTAGGCCGTTAGAGTGAAAGATGCTGGGGGGGGTTCGGAGAGGGCGAATTCGTAATTCCCCGCTCCGCACCTCCAGAGCGCTTTGCTGCCCTTTCGGGTGACCTCTCCTTCTGCCTCGGGTTACGGGTGTGTTAAAAGTATTCCCCCGGGGATGCGCTCCTCGCAGGCAGTTTGGGATCGGGAGATAAGCCTCCCCATCCCCCATCCCCGGGGCTCCTACCTGACGAAGAGGGGCAGATACTGTGAGAAGTCTCTAGAAGGCTAGGGAGTATCTGTCGGAGACCGGAGGAGGAGGGTGTGTACGAACTTCCTAACAAAGAACTGAGAGAGGAGACGTTGCTGGGGCCCAACCTTAAGGGCAGGCCTTTATCTTCGCCCCTGCAAAATGGTCCTCCAAGAAGCAAGCATTTGAGGGTGGAGATGCCTGAAGGTGGCCCTGGGTGCTTTTTACTCGTGGTAGCAAACTTTTTTTGATCTGGTCCATTATCTGTTCTTTCAAGGTAAAGGCCAGGCCTAGCTCTTTGTATCCATCTAAGCACCCAGTGTACTTAATACTGAGGCTTGCTGCGGGGAAGGCTGAGTCCAAGTAGGACTTGGTTACTGCTTAATCCAAGGCCACTATTTAAGTCTTGTGCTCTGACCCCGGAGACGAATTAGCAATGGTAGTTTGGACTTTCACAGCTCCAAAGACTTCCCCAACTATTCTCCAAGGGAGGGGGGCGGGGAGGAGGGAGCATTCATGGAAACCCCATCCTTTTGAGACACAACTACACAAAACCTCCTGGATATACCATGTTTGCCACCCAAAGTTGGGGTGCCTTTTTGGTGCATTTTTTTTTCCTTTTTAAAGATTTTATTTGACAAAGAGCACAAGCAGGGTAGTGGCAAGCAGAGGCAGAGAGAGAAGCAGGCTCCCTGCTCAGCAGGGAACCGATGTGGGGCTCCATGTGGATGTGGGGCTCCATCCCAAGACCCTGGGATCATGACCTGAGCCAAAGGCAGACGCTTAACCAACTGAGCCACCCTGGTGCCCCGCTGGGGTGCCTTCTTAAAGACAAAGACAGGACCCCCGCCCCTAGCCTCCCCTCTCCTGGACCCCTCTTTTCATTTCTTCTGCCTTCCAACTTTACAATCCCCCCTTCTATCAACACAGGAAAGGGTCTGACTTCTTCCTTTGCCTGGATTAGCTCTTCAAACCCTTTATTCCGCTCTGTGTGAGGCCTACCACTCTAGAAAAATGAAGTGCTGGTTCTCAGTGAGGCCCACAGCTTCCTCTTTGTCTCTGCCAATCCATGTCAGCCCAAACAGATTTTAAAACAGGTCCTTGGGCGCCTGGGTGGCTCAGTTGGTTAAGCGACTGCCTTCGGCTCAGGTCATGATCCTGGAGTCCCGGGATCGAGTCCCACATCGGGCTCCCAGCTCGGCGGCGAGCCTGCTTCTCCCTCTGACTTTCTCCCCTCTCATGCTGTTTCTCTCTCTCTCGCTCTCTAATAACATAAATAAATAAAATCTTTAAAAAATAAAAAAATAAAAAAATAAAAAAAATAAAACAGGTCCTTAACAGGAAGCTTGCTCATCAATGCCACCTGACTCCTTTCTGCTTAATCTAGGTCTTCTCCCCGTTTGGTTTCCTCAAGCGACACCATTGCCCATAGCGCCTGAGATGTGGATCCCAACTGAGTATTAACGAATGCCATTCGCCCGTTGAATAATCACTGAAGGCACAAGGGAAGATATATTGCAAAATACATTTTAAATAACTCAAACAGTAGGAAACCTTAAGCACTCCGTACAGGGGTTTTAACTAAAGAAACAGTAAGAACTATCAAAGTTATGAGATGAATGCAGTCAGTACACAGTGGTCCTTGGTTGAGACAATGGTGCATGAACTGAATGATCATCACTCTAAACTTTCACGCTGTCTTGGACAAGAACATAGTTTGTACCTTAGTTCCTTTTCTTCATTAGAAAACGTTAACTTTGCACTCTCAATTCTTGAAACCCATGGGCACAGTTGAAACTAACCTGAGAACAAATTCCCACCATTGGGCCTATGAATTTTTCTAAGTATCACTTGACCTGACTCTCCCTCTCTCTTTTGCCTATCACTCAACTCTGACATATACTCTCACTAAAATCCCTACGAGCAAGACGGAAATGACCCCCAGGAGCAGAAGCCCACGCCGCACCACCAACTGTGTCCCAGTCAACATAGTCTCGTCCCTTGGATCGGCCTCAAGACGTTCTTCTTGGCTCATCTGCTGGTCCAACTGAGTCTCAGCTCTTCTTCCAACAACTCGCATTAAAATTCCTCCACGGTTCTCAGGGCCCACTGAAGCGACTGAAGGGAAAAAGGAACTTAGTTAGCAGTGTAAAAGGATATTTTTTTCATTTGTATAAAAGATGCCATATATATGTGTTCCTAGCCGGGGGAAAGTTTATTCAGAAAGTAGTTGCTACCTTGGATAAATAAAAGAAATTCCATCTCAGAGGACCTCTCTGTTTGTTCACTCACAAACTCTGACTGAATCCTATTGTTATCGGCTTGGGTCTTCTAGGGAGCTCTGCCCCACCACAAGAGCTAGAGGAATATGGGGGCTCTCGAAGTTAAGGTTCATAGGGGAAGTTTTCAGGGGGCCAACACTCATCTAATTAGCAGTCCAGAAGGACAACAAGGCCAACGGAGGAGAAGAATAACCAAAGAAATAATTCAAGGCCATCCCCAGAACTGAAGAGAGATGAGAATCTTCGCGTAGAAGGCCTACTGAGCATCCAGCAGGATAGTGACTCAGATGGACATCCAGTCTTCCCACACCTCCCGAAGGAAAAAATAAAGGCAGTTAACCTAACAGAACAAGAAGATGATGGGCATCGGACTTCTTCGTAAAGCATAGTGGATATTAGGAATGTGACGATGCCCTCGCAGCTGTGAGAGAAAACAATTTCCAATAGAATAACACCAGCTCTCACTCACAAAATGCTTTCTCCTCAACGGGGGAGTCAGCTTCTCCCTCTCCCTTGGCCCCTCTCTCTCAAATAAATAATCTTTTTAAAAAAATGCTTTTTCCACATCGGGCATCGTTCTCAGCACTTAACATGTACGAAGCTCACTTGCCTCTCACGACAGTAGTATGAGGTACTATGACGTATTATTACCCTGCTTTTATAAATGGTACATGGTAGAAAATTTGGACCAATCATCCTCTGAAGATAATTATGAAAGCTGGACAAAATAAAAGTATCATCTTGAAAGTGTCAAGAGTGCTACCAAGGCAACAAAAAGTCACCAGGGCAAGATCTAGGGGAAGCTGGAGACCCAGAGTTGGGAGCCAGCCTTTGGGGCCGCTCTGGACCTGAGAATTCTCCATCTGGACTGAGCAAAGCTTTGGGGAGTTCAGTCCCTACCGAGGAAAACCCCTCTGTACTTCAGGCTGAAACTCAAAGGCTGTGTCCAAGAATTAAGGACGAACCAGAAGTCAACCAGCCCTCACCCCTGTTGCCTCCCAAGTCAGCTGGGTGGTCCAGGAAACTCAGTTGTTGAAATTGCCCTACACAGCTAGTAACCCTAAGAGTTTGACGCAAGCAAAGGAAAATCCTCTCTGAAGACCGGTATCATCGCTGGCTTCCAATTACTTCTACAGACAATGTTCAAATACAAGATCGGGAACACAATCAAAGATAACCAGGCACACAGGGGACCAGACAAGGTAAATGAGAACTATGGGAATGGCAGAATGGGGGCCAGCTGTCATTCAGCCAGCCCGTGAGCTCAAAGGGGTTCGGTTAGAAAGAAGCAAGGAACAGAGTGTGAGTCCATGACTCACTGCCCGAGGAACTGGGAATCGGCGGGGGCGGGGGGGGGTTACTAATTGGACAGAAGGAAAACAATACCCACAGTTGCATGCTGCCCCCCAGAAGCAACAGTTAAAAACAATAATCTGTTTAAAGCCCACCTGTGTGTTGGCCTGGGGGATGGGGAAACCCCACGAACACAAACATGTCAGTCTCTCCAAGATAAGGTCACAGCACAGGATCACCAAGCATTAGAAATGCCTGTGAAATGCTTCTATGAGTAAGCCAAGGAATGGATGACCTGCAACCTCTAATCATCTATAGTAGTGTATTAATATCTGGAATGCAAGCAAACTACCAAGTCTGTTTACCTCAGGTTTGTGTGACTTTATCATTTGTTTCTGAAACTTTATTGCCCGAGTTCAGTGGGAGCTCATGGCAGCAAATCTGGTTGTGTCCCACCGATGGCCCCTTCAGGACCCCCCGGGAGAGGCCTGTTCCAAGAGCTGAGGCAGTTACTCCCTACCTGGGTCCTGACAGGCAGCAGAAGTCCCATCCTGGGCCACAAGGAATCTCAAATTGGCATGGATCTGAGCCTAGAAGATGAAACTCGAAGTAAATCCACAAGGCTTTATTTAGTGTTAATAGAACATAGTGTTAATAGAACATTTGACTTGACTACCCAGTGTAGGAAAAACCAAGGCATTTTCTTTAGCTGACATGTGGTTGGAGCTTCTCTAGTCTGTAAGTATGGAATTGTCTTTCCGAATGATTGACACGGCATCCGTGGGTGGGGGAAAGATGGATGGAAAAAGCACATGAGGGGGAATGCGGGGCCCAAGATCATAGAATCCCTTCCTTGCCCTTCCCTTTACCTCTTTTATCTACCATCTATTTTCAGACCCACACTGACCCTAGCAAGTTGGAGAGACAGATGGACGCAGGTATCTTCATGAAATATTTGGGGATCATAAAAAAGTGTCAGGATAAATTCGCTGGCATTCCCACCTATCTCTCCTGTTCCAAATCTTGTCCTAAAATTGGCTTTTCAGGCGTAAGGGTGGTAGCTTAGTATGAGACGCAAGGAAGAAAGGAACCCCTATTTTTTTATTCAATGCATAAAACAAAGGGGAATGGATTAAAATCCAGGGTCATCTGGCCCTTGGCGTCTGAATTAAATGCAGCTAAAACAACAAAGACAAAGTAGGATTGGCGATAAAAGGGGAAAGACCCTTCCAAAATGAGAGAGCGAGCCTGAGCTGATTGTTTGTTTTCTAGGACAGGAATTTTTACCCGGCCAGCAATGAGCATAGTTACCTCCTCACAGGCTTTTTTCCAATTTAGCCGAGCAATAAAGCCGAGAAAACACAGAGACTGCGTGATCGCACAGATGATGATCCCTGACCACAGACCTAGAAGTGGAAATATTTAAGAGGTTAATTCCGTGGGAAACCGGCTGCCCCTGGGGAATAAGCTGGTCCCATGTCACTTCTGAGAATCTGCTCTCATGGCCTGGTGTGGAGCCCACAGTGAGCCAGAGACCTCGCACGTGCTCTCTCCTCTGGTTTCCAGAAGGTTCTGGGAGGCCCAGGGCAAGTCCCTGCCCAGCGTTCTGGATCTCAGACCTGACGTTCAGAGGCTATTTTTGGCCTGTGGGAGCCTAACAATTAAGAGAAGTGCCAGTTATAAGGAAATGAAGTTCCCAGGACAAACTATTTCTAACTTCTAAGAGTTCTGTACTTCCGAACTGCTATGTTCTATTTTCCTAGACTGACATGTTCAAAATGCAGAGGTCAGCAGCCTTGTATGTTCCCTCCCTTGGCGCTTCCTGCAGGCCCTTACGGGCTTTGGGCACAGACTTCCAGAGCTCCCAGGACACGGTCATCCGCAGAGAGAGATGACCACACAAAAGGAGAGGCTGAGTGGGAATGGAAGACGGGAAGGGCCTTGTGGATCCCAAGGTACCATCACACTCTACCTAGTAAACCCACACAAGACACAGAGGGACGCCCCAAGCCAGGAGGGTTTCTTTGGTCAATGGTGAGGAACTGAATATTCAAACGGGCAATCGTCAGACCGTAGGTAAAAACAGAACTCTGATCCACAGCCTACAGCAACCCGTCCAGAAAACCAACCCCTGATCTACAATAAAAAACCCACGAAGCCAGCCGGGGACACATCAGACTCCAGGGACAATCCAGGGAACTAAATCATAACTTCTGCAATAACTGACCCAAAATAGCCACGACTTGATTAGTAATTGACACCTTCCCTAATTTTTGTCCCTGCTTCCAACTTAGGACCAACCAGAGAGAAGCAAACGTGCACCCCTGACCAATCCCACCGGACGCCTCAGTTCTACCCAGCTCGCCTCCAGCTTTCCCAGGCCATCGGGTCCACCTGAGCCCTCCCCTTTGTCCCACGGCAAAGCTCTCCCACCCCTCTGCCTGCCTCTGGGTCTCTGCCAAAATCCAAGTGCTGGTGGCTGACTCGCTTGCCGCAAGCTCAGAATGAATGGCCTTTGCTTTTTGCATCGAGCTGGTCTTTACTTCCACAACCCATCATGGAGGCCCCCCAAGACCTGGCCCACGCTACCAAACATGGACCCCAGCATCCAACCAGATGTGGAACCCACAGAGGCTCCTTGTGCCTTTCTGCTCGTGGTGTGTGCAGTCCAAGAGGACGTGGTAAATTGGGGCCAGGTCCACACCCCAATCTCTTTACAGTGAGCTCCTTGGCCATTTCCTCTTTGGTTTGGTACCTGGATACCATTGGTTCCCATTTGTTTGGTGTCCTTGGTGGTGTCAGGTCATTCTTTTTCATCCTTTTTGCTGTGTCTTGTGCTATTTTTTTGCGGTGCTGGGTTAAGTGTTGTCACAGGCCAAGACTAGAGTCCAGGACACAGCCCGTCACGTGCGCCGATCTCCTAGACCCATGAGTTTGTGGTTCTCACCCAACAGGCATCCATTTGGACCAACTCTGCTGCGGGCTACCAGGAAAACCAGAGGAGGTTCTCCTGTTACAGTTTCGGGTCCTGAGACCTTGGCCTTGATCCAGAGAGCACTCTTTTTGGTCTTCCGCCCGCCCGTGCTACCTGTCGTTTGGGAGTCAGAGAAGGTGCTGATATGTCAACAATAGCCACCCTTTTGTCTCCTTAGGTCCGTGAGAAAATTAAAACTGAAATCGGAGCCCTCATATGAAAACAGAACCTGATATGAAAAATTGCCCTTGCGCTGAACGACAACACCTGGCAGAATACTTGGAAAGGACTTTGGGACAAAAATGAGACAAGACCCAAAGTAAACGTGGGGCCCTGCGGAGAGACAGCTGGGGGGCCCATCCCCCAACCGCCCCCAGCCAACCACCTACTACAAGGACAACTTGCAGATACTGTGAACAGAAGGGACACTAGGAAAGATAAACCAAAACAAAGAAAAGTCTCTTGTTTCAGGTCAGCGAGAGTGCTTGCGGAAGGCAAAAAGCACTCATTAAACACTCCAGGGGAATTAACTGTAAATATAGATGGTCGTCGTCATCAACGCCTGATGGACGCCTGCCACTCTTTCTATGTACAACCCTGTCACCCCTGCCCAACCTCGGCCTCAGGCTATACATACCACACGGGTGATTGGTATTTCAAATAAGCCACAGATTTTCCCAATCTCCCAATCTTTAACTGGAACCCTTGAACCCTTAAGAAACACGCCTTCCGGGGCGCCTGGGTGGCTCAGTCGTTAAGCGTCTGCCTTCGGCTCAGGTCATGATCCCAGGGTCCTGGGATCGAGCCCCGCATCGGGCTCCCTGCTCAGCGGGAAGCCTGCTTCTCCCTCTCCCACTCCCCCTGCTTGTGTTCCCTCTCTCACTGTGTCTCTCTCTGTCAAATAAATAAATAAAATCTTTAAAAAAAAAGAAACACGCCCTCCTGCTGTGATTACCACCCCTGCAGAATTTTAGAGGCAAAGACTGACTTTGCAGATGGAACTGTGGTATCAAAGGCACACCGGAGGGAACCATGTCTTGAGGTCCCAGAGGACTCCTCTATTCATAGTCAAGTCAGGGCTGTTCTGGATAGACCTTGCCTCCTCTATTATATTGGACGCGGGCCCCAGACACGGATCTTGACCCTGCACCTGACATTCCATGGCCTTAATATTCTACTGACATAGCCCAATAATTGCAGCAAGATGCGTAAAAGTTCAGATGGCTCCTACCAAATGCTACCTAACCTCCTCCAGCATCCCTTCAAGGCAAACGAAGGGAATCAAACCTAGAGCTGAAAGTCATAGCTAGAGGTCTTCTCATTCCCTGGACTGGCCCTTGTAACTGCCACTAAAAAAAAAGAAAATCAAATCCCGTTTTCTTGTTCTTAGCCTTGGCACAAAAGGGACACAGTTTCAAAAACAAAATCACAATTTTGCGAGAACACAGTTCATTTAGGGTCTGACCTATGTAGGATTTCTAGGTTTAGCTGGATATTGCAGACAGCAGGAGCCAAATTTCCCTGAGATTGCAATACCTCTTTATGAATTGACTAAGTCCAGAGTGACGGGCCCTCTGCTCAGGAGGCCCCTACATAAACAGGCTTCTGGAATCTGAAGAAGGCTTCTCTACATCCTCTTTAAAGCCCAGGCATCCCTAACTACAAAAAAAGCCATTTTGTCTATTTGCACCTGGGCCATCTGGACAAACCCCTGGGGTTTTAACTCAAGCTCAGGGAAACCATCCAAAGCCCAGTGTTTACCATAGTCTTACTCCTGACCCCAATGCAAAGGCTTCTCCCTCTTGTCTTCAGGCAATAGCTTCCATGCCTCAAAACCTGTGGATGCTTCTGATGAGCAAGTTCTAGACTCCCCCCAACCCCCAGACCTCACAGTTCCTCATGAAGCACAGATACCACTGCTGAGAACACACAGCATTTTTCAGCCAGCGGATTAACCGCTTAGGAGATTCTGTTGGTACATCCTTTCCTCTCACACTACCATTCGCCCCCCCAACCCCCCTGAGCCCTGCCACTCCCCTAAACTCCCAGAAGCAGGGCAGCCTGGTGATTGTCTTCCCTGCACTAGGGAACTCTCCGTACCTCACTAAGCTTTATTCGAGACCCTTCTTGACAACTCTGACCTAGTAGTATTTGCTGGTGAATCGCACCTTAGCACTGAAGCTGGACGTTATCAGGCAGGATGTCTACCCCTAGTGGGAGCTCTCCTTTGGAATACAGTCCCCTCCACCTGCAAGCACCACGGACGGCAGACCCTACTGTGCTTCCTAAAGCACGTCAGCCAGCAAAGACCAGAGAAGAAACATATGTGCAGACAGCAGATTGATGCTTTTGGAAAAGCAGCCCCTGATTTGGGGGTGCTTGGGAAACACAGCGGGTTTCTCTCTTCTGCTGGAACCCCCATCATAGATGGACAGCAAGTTAAGGAACTTTTTTTTTTTTTAAGATTGATTTATTTATTTGAGAGAGAGAGAGAAGCATGAGCGGGAGGGACAGAGGGAGAGAAAACCCCAAGCAGACTCTGCGCTGAGCACAGAGCCCGAAATGGGGCTCGATCCACAACCCCGAGACCATGAACCAAGACCAAAAGTTGGGATGCTTAACCAGCTGTGCCGAGGCGCCCCAAGGAGCTTTTAAATGCACTTCTATTTCCCAGACAGGCGGCTATTTTAAAGGTTGTGATCCACGTCGGACAAGAAAATGTGGAAGCTGAAGGAGACCTTCACACATCATTTATGCCAGTAAAGCTGCTTTAACCAGGCTCTAGTCCTATGTGAGGCCTCAAAAGATCAATCTCTGGAGAGTTCAAAGAGCCCATTATAAAACATCAACGGGGAGTCTGCTTCTCCCTCTGACCCTCCTCCCTCTCATGCTCTCTGTCTCTCATTCTCTCTCTCTCAAATAAATAAAATCTTTAAAAAAAAAAAAAAAAAAGGGCGCCTGGGTGTCTCAGTTGGTTAAGCAACTGCCTTCGGCTCAGGTCATGACCCTGGAGTCCCTGGATCGAGTCCCGCATCGGGCTCCCTGCTCGGCAGGGAGTCTGCTTCTCCCTCTGACCCTCCTCCCTCTCATGCTCTCTGTCTCTCATTCTCTCTCTCTCAAATAAATAAATAAAATCTTTAAAAAAAAATAAAAAAAATAAAAATAAAAATAAAAAAAAAAAACATCAACGTTACGGGGCGCCTGGGTGGCTCAGCCGGTGAAGCGTCTGCCTTTGGCTCAGGTCATGATCCCGGGTCCTGGGATTGAGTCCCACATTGGGCTCCTTGCTCAGCGGGGAGCCTGCTTCTCCCTCTCCCTCTGCCTGCCGCTCCCCCTGCTTGTGCTCTCTGTCAAATAAATAAATAAAATCTTAAAAAAAAAAAACTATCCTGTCTTCATCACCCGCCATCTTCTGGTAAAAGTAGAAAGGACCAATGTCATCCTTAAATTGAAATTAGCAAAACTTTCAGAAACCCTTGAGCTCCCTTGGCCAAAGGTATTCCCAATGGTCTTGCACCCTATATACAACATACAGTCAACTCCCTCGGACACATCGGTTATCCCCTATGAATTAGGAACTGGAAGGCCTGTGTCTAGGGATTTCACCCCCAATACCAGACCGACCAGACTGACCGGCTTCATGCAAACTATCACCAGGGTCCTACCGCCAACAGCTTAAGGCTGCCTTCCACAACGTCTTCCTAAACAGCTTCTTCATAATCTTTACCCAGGAGAATTCATCTACTGGAAAAGACAGCAGAGAGAAACTGCTCCTGAACCTTGTTGGAAGGGACCCTATCAGTGGTTGTGATGCTGGTTGGTTGCATTTTCTCCCAAGTCCTGAATGTTTCTGTGCAGCCGCTCTCCCATGGGTTGATCGCCATGATGGACAACATCAAGGAGCTCAAGAAGACCTTGCAATACAGTTGACTATGAAGATGATTAATAATCCCAATGAAGATCTGGCTCTCTAGTTTTCCCTGAATACCCTGAGTCTCTAGTTTTCCCTGAAAGAGAGACTGAGGTCCCGAATACACAGACAAGGGTCACACCATATATAAAAAAACTATGATCCACCACCTGCATGCAGCAATATACCCAGGAAACCCCGATCTATGACAAACACCCCCAAAGCCAGCCTGCTACCCATCAGATTTGCGGGAGGCCACTGCTATCTCTCGGGATACTCCAGGGATCTCAACAATAACTTCCTTAACAGTTGACCCCAAATGGCCAGAACATGATCAGTAATTGACAGCTTCCTTAATTTTTGTCCCTGCTTCCAACTTAGGGCCAAGCAGAGAAAACCAAAGCTGCACCCCTGCCTGACCAATCACACAGGACGCCCCACCTCTAGTCATCCCACCTCTTTCCCAGGCCACCAGCATCCCTATCAGGGTATACCTGATGCTTTCCCCTGTTCCCCACCACGAAGCTCTCACTCCTCTGCCTGCCTTTGGGTCTCTGCCAAAACTCTAGTGATGGTGGCCAAGTCCCTTGCTGGAGCAAGCTCAGGATAAATGGCCTTTGCTTTTCCCATTTGGCTGGTCTTTATTTCCACAGCCATCGAGATCTAGGTAAGGGCAAGGTGACTAGACTGGGTTTACAGGTTCAGGTAGGCAGATTTGGTGCATAGTTTACACTTCTGCTCCTTGATACCAATCACCCCCATATCACGTTTCAGGAGTGATCAGCCCGATATTTAGAAGAGTAAAGTTGATGGCCACCTGCCATTCCTATAAGGAACTAATAACAGGAAATACACACACACACACACACATATCAGTGTTCCCAATCCATAAAAACGACCAGTTCCAGTGTTTCCAATCCATAAAAACTACCAGCTTACCCTAACCACCCTAAACAGAAAATAACCAGCTATCTCTAGCTGTAATTTGAAAGTGATGAGTTACATTTCCAGGAATTTCACTATACACCATTTAAAAGATTTTTGACTCAACCTAGAAATCCCAAAACATGATGAGTATCAGAATCCCCTAGAAAAGTGTGTATTTGAAAAGCCTCCCAGGGGATTCTGATAGGGACTTCATGATTCGCTGGAGCTGCCCAAGAGGGTATTAAGGGTAGCCTTATGATGCTTGTCCTACACTCTGTGTAGATACACTCTGGACCCTACCAATAGTGACACAATATTCGAAACAGTTCGTATTATACTTCTTTTCTGGAAGAGGTGGGTGGCAGGGATTGACTAGAGTCTTTTCACGGAGCCCTCACCTGCCCAGAGATCCCAGCGTTTTTTAAACTGAGATATAACGGACATATTAGTTTCAAGCGTGCAACATCATGATTCAGTATTTGTGGATATTGCGAAATGATCACAATAAATCTTGGTAACCTTTTGCCACATATTGCTACAAAGTTCTTTTTCTGACAATGAGAACTTCTGAGATCTGCTCCCTTAGTTAACCTCCAAACATGCGATACAGTATTATTAACTATAGCCACCATGCTGCCCATTTCACCCCCAGAATGTACTTTATAACTGGCAATTTCTCCCACGGCACTTCTTTTAAGGGATTCTTAACTCCCTCTACTTTGCACATACTAGGTGTGCTTTTCTCAAGTGAACAAGTGGGCCTTGTACAGCACTGGGAACATAAGATAGGTGTATATTTTTATTTTTTTTTAACTTATTTTTTTATTTTTATTTTTTTAGATCTATATTTTTAAGTAGGTTCCTCTACAATTTCCCTTAGCTACGCCACTGGCGAATCCAAAATATGAATAATGCCAGAAACTCAGCTAAATAATTTCCTGCACCATGATGAAAGTCCAGTGAACTTTGCATTGGCAACTCCATTCTTCGAACATCTCCCGTATTTTTCATTAAAATATTATTGACCTCGAGAACAACGTGCAGCATAATGGGATGGGGAGTTCACTCGAGGTATCAGATGACTTCTTACCGCTCCAGACCTGCCAAGTACTGATGGATAAATAAGTCCATCACTACTTCACCCAAAGATAACATGTTCAGGTTTTAATAGAATCATTTATTAACTGCCAATGTATTCCAAATAATTATTTTAGAAATCAAAGCTGGGCAGTCTTTTGTTTCCCTACTCTTTTAAAGATCAGCTCTGGTAATTCCAGATGCTGTGGATTAGGGTCTTTCCTCCACAGGTGGTAAGGTGATAAACAGTCCCCTGCCTTCTGTAATGTTCACACACATCACACCCATGCCCTTCGGGATGAGACCTGCAAGACACATGGCTTAAAAGGTCATACCAGGCAGGAGGTGGAAGGTACAGAATGGCCATGAAGGTGACTTCCAGAGCACAGCTCCAGGTGTGACAGGGGGGCATGAATGTATACAGACACCACACCATGTACGTTGTCAGAGTTCTGGAAGAATCACAGCAAGGCTGACCCCTGGCCTCTCCCGCCTCACCCCAAACACTCCAATAGGGCCAGTTTATAATGGCCTCAACTCGTCCTGCAGACTCGCCCTCAAGGTCTCACCATAAAAGGGCTGTCACCAAAGGACAGAACTGGGGCCACCAAAGGTACACTTCTGAAGGTGTCTTCAGCACTCCTGCTGTCACCAACGTGGAAGAAGTGAGAACTTGATGACACAGGACAGGGAGAGGAATAGAAAAGTCATCCTGGGGCACCTGGGTGGCTCAGTCGGTTAAGCGACTGCCTTCGGCTCATGTCATGATCCGGGAGCCCCAGGATCGAGTCCCGTATCAGGCTCCCTGCTCTGCACGGAGTCTGCTTCTCCCTCTGACCCTCCCCCCTCTCATGCTCTCTCTCTCTCTCGTTCTAATAAATAAAATAAAATATTAAAAAAAAAGAAAAGAGGGCGCCTGGGTGGCTCAGATGATTAAGCGTCTGCCTTCGGCTCAGGTCATGATCTCAGGGTCCTGGGATCGAGTCCCGCATCGGGCTTCCTGCTCCTTGGGAGCCTGCTTCTCCCTCTGCCTCTCTCTCTCTCTCTCTCTCTGTCTCTCATGAATAAAATGAAATAAAAAAAAAAAAAGAAAAGAAAAGAAAAGTCATCCTGCTTTGCTCAAGTACGTCAGTGTGGAAGAGGAGTAAGAGGGGCGTGAACTTCCAGAGCCAAATCTCCCAAAAAAGCCTACATGTTCCAAGAGTCATTTTTGGGGCCCGTGGTAAAGGCTTACCAACCACTCCCATCCTGGCTACGAACATCAGCGAAATCCCAACGGGGAGACCAATCATGTAATACCCAATGGTATTGACAATGGCCCCAACCCTCTGGTTGCCGCTCCCCCGCAGGACACCACCACTTGTGCACTGTAGGCAGAAAACATCCATCCGTGAGAACGTTGCCAAGGCTTCGGAAAGACTCCCATCCCGAGCACGTCCCATCCCGGGGGGACCCGGACTTAAAAATCCATAATCACGTATCAGTGTTCTTGTCAAGCGAATACGCTAAAAATATTCAGTATCACCTACCTGCCCCACCCTAGCTGCTCTCTTCTGTTTAAATTTACCACCATCAGAAGAAACACACAGATCATAAAGGTGCTGAAAGGGAATACTGCAGGGTGGCTGGGTGGCTCAGTCGGTTAGGCGTCTGCCTTCAGCTCAGGGCATGATCCCAGGGTTCTGGGATCGAGTCCCTCATCAGGGGCCCTGCTCAACGGGGAGTTGGCTTCTCCCTCTACCCCTCCCTCCCCCACTTGTGCGCACGCTCTCTCAAATATAAATAAATAAAATAAAATAAAAAATAAAGGGAATATTGCATAATACTTACAGCAAGAGCTTCAAACAAATAGGAAACAGCAGAGAAGGGCATCACCTGAGCCACCAGGGCAATGATTTCTCTGTTAGGAAAAGAAAGCACATGGTGATCAGGAGTAGAAGACATGTGGGGAAAAGCAGACTATGTGATTCAGGTCATGGCACTTGGCTTCTGCATAAACAGGAGAGGCTCGTGCATTCCAGCCAACACCCAATTCGGGGACAATCCTACTGTTTCTTGGCCCATAGGGGAAACCAACCCTACAATGCATCGCATGACTTTTAGAAGAAATACATAGTCCCATCAGCTGATGCAGACACAGTTAAAGCAAATGAATTATTACTCCACTGCCCCCACAAAAAAATAAAATTTGGATTATAATGCCATCTTTCTTTTAACATGATTCCACGCATATCTCTTCCTGTGTCTGGATGAAGCACAACAGAGAGGTTAAGGTTCTCTCTGTGGAACCAAGGTGAGCAAATTATAAATGCCATGGATACAGTTTACAGAATTATCCGTAGTTCCTAAAAATAGTCCCTAACCCCTACAGCTAGAGACTTTAACACCTACACTTGAGGAGAAACTAGAAAATGCTGCCACTGACCCAGGGAGGCAAAAAAAAAAAAATCCGTAATACTCTTGAGTGATTAACAAATAAGCCTAGAACATTGTCCGGCAATAAATATTTGTTGAATGAATTAAAAAAACAAAAACAAACAAAAAAGAAATCCAGCACGGAACAAGACAATCGCTCCCAGCCCCTCCAAAAAAAGGACAGAAACACAGTTCTTTTCTTCAGATGGAATTTTATTTTTTGAATAGGTAACATATGCAACAGTTAAAAGAAATCAAACAACATGAAAAGGGTATTGAGAAAAATCTTACTTCCATTCTGTTCCCAGCCCACCCATTACCACCACCGCCCCCGAGACGAGGCAACAATCCTTGGTACTGCTTGTACTTGTCCAGATACAAATGCATACTCTTATCTTCCCCTTCTAGTCTCCGTCATTTCATGTTCTAGCATTCTCTGCATAATGTTCCACAACTTGATTTGTCCACCTGATAGGATTATATTCACTTTTATAGTCTATCAAAATGCACTGTTTTTTATATGCTGCCGAATTCTGTCCACTAACATTTTATTTTGGATTTTAAGATAGGTATTAATAAGTGATATTGGTCTGCAACTTTTTTTCTTGTACAAACTTTGTCAGATTTTGGTACCAACCAATGCTCTATTTTTGCTTCCTAAACGGAACGTGGAAATTTTACTTTTTCTGGTCTCTGCAACAGTTCAACAGTATTGGAATCACATTTTAAAAGGTTTTATAAAATTCTCCTTTGGAACCCCCAGGGATTAGTGCTTTTTGAGATTTTTAAAATAAACATTTATTTCTTCTAAGGAAATCGGTCTACTTAGACCTTCTATGTTTTCCAAGGTAAGTTTTGGTAAATCATTTTCCTAGAAAATTATTTATTCCTTCCAGATTTTTTTAAGTTTACTTGCAAAAGTCATGCAAACTAGTCTCTCATGGTTTAAAAAAAATCATTTTTTTTTTAGTAATTTCCCCCTTTCTTACTTTGTGTTGAGAAGCTCTCTCCCTTCTTCCTCTTCGATTAGGTTAGCTGTCCATGATGTTGTTAGAATCTATGTCACCAATTCACCAGTTTCCGTTGATCCTAGCCAGTTCATAAATAATTTGATTTTGTGAGTTTTCTCGGTCTCATAGTATCATCAAAGATAAGGTTTGTGGGCCTTTTGTTTTCCTTGCTCTTGCCTGCCCTGCATGATTTCCTGAAGTGGACAGACTCAGGATCAAACGTCTGCCCTGTGCCTACTGAAACCATCAGCACACATACGCATCTGATAACGTTAATTCTGATTCCCTTGCAAGAAAACGAGAATGATTTCTGGTTGCTCTTCCATTCACTCTGAAGTGAGGGACACTTCAACATCGTATTTCCCCACAGCGAAATGGCTGAAACTGAAAGAGGACAACCCAACACCAGAAGGCAAAAGACAGGGGCGCCTGGGTGCCTCAGTCAATTAAGCGTCAGCCTCTTGGTTTCGGCTCAGGTTGTTATCTCCGGGTCGTGAGATCGAGCCCCGTGTTGGGCTCCATGCTGAGCAGAGTCTGCTTAAGATTCTCTCTCCCGGGGCGCCTGGGTGGCTCAGCTGGTTAAGCGACTGCCTTCGGCTCAGGTCATGATCCTGGAGTCCCTGGATCAAGTCCTGCGTCGGGCCCCCTGCTCAGCAGGGAGTCTGCTTCTCCCTCTGACCCTCCCCCCCTCATGTGCTCTCTCTCTCTCATTCTCTCTCAAATAAATAAATAAAATCTTTAAAAAAAAAAAAAAAAAAAAGGGCGCCTGGGCGGCTCAGTCGTTAAGCGGCTGCCTTCGGCTCAGGTCATGATTCCAGGTCCTGGGATCGAGCCCCGCATCGGGCTCCCTACTCGGCAGGAAGCCCGCTTCTCCCTCTCCCACTCCCCCTGCTTGTGTTCCTGCTCTCGCTGTCTCCGTCTCTGTCAAATAAATAAATAAAATCTGGGGCGCCTGGGTGGCTCAGTTGTTAGGCGTCTGCCTTCGGCTCAGGTCATGATTCCAGGTCCTGGGATCGAGCCCCGCATCG
>NC_135713.1:162439432-162454432 GCF_964656455.1 Halichoerus grypus
AAGATTGAGATTTGGGTTTTCTATGTTAAAATGACAAGGTTTTCTTGGATTGTTAGTGTACTCTTTTTTTTTCTTTTTTAAGATTGTATTTATTTATTTGACAGAGAGAGACACAGCGAGAGAGGGAACACAAGCAGGGGGAGTGGCAGAGGGAGAAGCAGGCTTCCCGCTGAGCAGGGAGCCCGATGCAGGGCTCGATCCCAAGACCCTGGGATCATGACCTGAGCCAAAGGCAGACGCTTAACGACTGAGCCACCCAGGCGCCCCTGTTAGTGTACTTTTGATAAGAAATTGTAGACAAGGGGAACCCGGGTGGCGCAGTCGGTTAAGCGGCTTTGGTCGGTTGTGATCCCAGGGTCCTGGGATCGAGCCCCAGAGACCTACATCGGGCTCCCTGCTCAGCGGGGAGTCTGCTTCTCCCTCTGCCCCTCTCCTGGTGCTGCTTGTGCTTGCTCCCTGCCCCCACCACCCTCCATGTCAAATAAATTGATAAAATCTGAAAGAAAGGGAGAGAGAGAGAGAGAGAGAGAGAGAGAGAGAGAGGAGGGAGGGAGGGAGGGAGGGAGGGAGGGAAGGAAGGAAGGAAGGAAGGAAGGAAGGAAGGAAGGAAGGAAGGAAGGAAGGAATTTTAAAAAAGAAGAAAAAATTTTCTTCACCTGCCCAGGAAAACAAGGTTTCTATATTCATTTTTATCAGGTCTTTAATTATGTAAGAAAACGAAAACTTCTCAATATTAAAGGAGCTCAATTTTGCTAACTGTATAACCTTCTGTAGAATCTCCTGTGGGCACCTTGGTGAAACAGATAATAAAGTTTTAAGTTTTGTAATGATCTGTGACCCTATGTAGGCACGTGCCTTGAAACCTTCTGAGATGTTTCTTGGTTGGTCGGTCGGTCGGTCGGTCGGTCGGTCGGTCGGTCGGTCGGTTGGTTTGGCCGGCTGGCTGGCTGGCTGGCTGGCTGGCCGGCTGTTCATTCCTTCCTTCATTCATTTTCAACAGATGCTGAGAAAATCAAATCCTAAATAGAGTCTCTTGACTAATTAATCTAGTCTATTTGGTATGTTAAGTTACATGGGAAGCACTGTCAAACAAATAGTGATAAGCCTTCTTAGATTACATTATGTGCGTAAATGCTGCAACTGTTCCAAAAATTATATGAAATTCCCAAATATTTTTTTTTTTTAAGAATTTATTTATTTGAGAGAGAGAGAGCGAGAGAGAGAGAGAGCGAGCAAGAGAGCACCAGCACGGGGAGGGGCAGAGGGAGAGGGAGAAGCAGTTTCCCTGCTGACACAGGGCTCAAAATCCCAGGACCCTGGGGATCATGACCTGGACCAAAGGCAGCTGCCTAACCGACTGAGCCAACCCAGGTGCCCATAAAGTTTTTGTTTATTTGTTTTAGATTTTATTTATGTATTTGACAGAGAGAGACACAGCGAGAGAGGGAACAGAAGCAGGGGGAGTGGGAGAGGGAGAAGCAGGCTTTCTGCGGAGCAGGGAGCCTGATGCGGGGCTCGATCCTAGGACCCTGGGATCATGACCTGAGCCGAAGGCAGACGGACGCTTGACAACTGAGCCACCCAGGCGCTCCTCTGAGATTTTATTTTTTAAATAATCTCTACACTGAACGTGGGGCTCGAACTCACAACCCTGAGATCAAGAGTCGTGCTCTCTACCGACTGAGCCAGCCAGGTGCCCCTGGAATGTCATCTCGAAGAGACACATGCGTAGACTCAGATATAATGAGACTGCTTTAAGAAAGTCAGATTGACTTTATGGAGCCAATAAAGCCCCTTGGAAATGTTGGCCTGATAACCTTGCTTACAGAGGTCCCCTCAACCTTACCAGGTGAGTGAAGAGTGCCACCTCCTGGCAGATGCCGGAACTTCAGGAAATTTGGAGGGCCTCAAAGAAGAGAGGAATTCACCCAAATCTACAAGTCTTGCAGGCGAATCTGATGGCAAATATTTGGCTTGGTTCTCGGCTTTAAAAAGGCAGTTAAAGGATCAATCTAAAATTCCTTATAAAAAGCTCCATCAAAGCAGATTTAAAAGAAGGAAAGGAAAAAGAAAAGAGAAAAAAGACCCCATATATGGTCAACTGCTATTCTTGCTGTCCCTACGTAGATGATTGGGCCAAGTTTGTTAAAACTGGACTTGTTTTACAAACAAATTAATCTTCATTTGGCTATCTTTGACAGGAATGAAGGTGACTTTAGAGAGAAAGATTATATTTCAATGACACACTTTTGTGAGTGTTAGAGTAATTATCTTTGAACGTTTGTTGTTTGCCTATAAAACTGGACTGGATCCTGGATCCTTCTGGTTTCCTTGAGTATCTGACTGTGACTCTTCAAACTAAGGTTTCCAACATTCTCCCATTCTCTTATCTTACAATCATTAAGAACTAAAACTGTCCTTTTTCCTGAAGTCTGGCAAATGAAAGCTGGACAACTTGAAATAAATTTCAGGGAAATGACCACAATAACTCATATATAGACAATCTTTGTGCCTGTTGCTCTATGAGTCACTCAAAATGAGACATTTGAACTATACACCGGAAAAATCCGTCAGATTGCCCCTGCCCACTCCCACTCTATTGGAGGATGCTTCAAGCCTGACATCTAGAGACCTTCTCACTGGCAGCACTCTGGACTTAGACGCCAGGTGTATCCCTTAGTTCCAACCATGAACCAGTGTTTTCCTTTTGTTTCCATAGAAATGCCTCTTATTAACTACGAGATCACTTGCTGAATGAGGCAGAGTCTATGATCCTTAATTCCACCTTGCTGCACCTGTATTAACTCCTCTTTGGAAAATAAGAACCCATATAAATAGGGGCACCTGGCTGGCTCAGCTGGTAGAACATGCGACTCTAGATCTCGGGGTTGTGAGTTCGAGCCCCACATTGGGTGTAGAGATTACTTAATAGAAATCTTAAAAGAAAAAAAAAGAAAGAAAAAAGAACCCATGTAAATAAAATCAAACACTAAGCTACTTGGCTACCAGAAGCCCTTCACCACCACTACCTCCCCCCCCCCCCCAGGGGAGGGGCTCAGACTAATTTACTGATCTGTATTCTTGGATACCCACCGATATCAGATCAATTTGAGAGAGAATGAGAGAATTGGGTTTGACTCTACTGTTACTATTCCTTAGACTACACTTGGGGATAAAATCAATGGTGTCATGTAGTACCAAACCATGTAGAAAAATAACCAAGTTCTCAGATAAGGAACTATCTCTGAGACCCCCTCCCTTAGCACAAGGGACCAAAAGTTGCGACCTGCACTGTCTCAGATCCTTCCATTCCAAAGCCTCCACTGCACCTTAATTCAGCTTGAAGCAGTTAAATAAAGAAGGCAGACCTCTGCCCATGTTTCATAGAAATGGAATGCAGGATGGACAAGGGGAAATTTTAACAGGGAAAAATGTAGCATGTCTGACTCCCTGTTATTTTTATTCCCTTTTAACCTGTAGGTTGAAAACTTCTGTTTAGCCCTGAACATAGCCATGTTACAGCTAAGATTTACAGAAACTGTTGTTTGCCCAAAACCTACCTCCCCTGAGGAGATGGAAGAATAGCCACAGCCATCATCATCCCAATTCCCTAAGACTGAGGAATGACCATAACTTGGTGGTGGGTGGTGGTGGTGGGGGGGGGGGGGGGGGGATTGAAACCGTGCCCCATAAGGTTAATGAGGTTGATGCTAGCAGAAAGCTTAAAGCTTGTTTTTCAGGGAACTGTTTCCCCCTAATCAGCTATTGTGTCTTTTCAGGCCCTGCTACCAAATACTGGCTGTCTCTGCAGAAGTCTGGACTCAAGGTCAACTGATAATGGCTGCAGCCTATGAACAAGCAAGGTCCTGATTCCTTACCTGAGAAAAGGAGCCTAAGACCCCATCCAGGTTGTACCAGCTCTCAGAGCATGCCCACAGCCTCTTCTCCTTGTCCTCAGATAACCTCCTGACATCAGGGACTCAGTTTTGCCTCATTCACATGTCAGGTCTCCACCCCGAAGTAAACATGGGAATCTACGGTACATATGTTTCCTGAATATACGTGCTCCATCTTTCGCCATGAATAATCATAAATGTCCCTGCCCTTTTCCTTTTTGAAGTTTGATTGTTTGTTTTTATTTATTTATTTCAGAGAGAGAGAGAGAGAGAGAGAGAGACAGAGAGACAGAGAGAGAGACACACACAGAGAGACAGAGAGAGAAACAGAGAGAGAGAGAGAGAGAGAGAGAGAGACAGAGAGCTTGTGCGCATGGGTGGGTGGAGGGGCAGAGGGAGAGGGAGAAGACTCCCCATTGAGCAGGGAGCCCCAGAGGGGTGGGGCTCGATCCCAGTACCCTGAGATCATGACCTGAGCTGAAGGCAGATGCTAAACCGGCAGCCACCCAGGCGCCCCTCCATTCCATTTTTTTTTTTTTAAAGAGATAAACATTACATACTTTATTTTTAAAAATTCATTCATTCATTCATTCATTCATTCATTCATTTTTCATCATCTGTGGTCCCAGTGTAGGGCTTGAACTCAGGACCCTGACTGAGATCAAGAGTCATGTGCTGTTCTGACTGAGCCACCCAGGTGCTCCCCTTCTGTTCCATATTTTAAACAACCCTGGGATCACGGCTCAGAGTCACAATTGGCCCAATGAGACTCACATTCACCCCTCTGTGCAGAGGTGCCATCTGTGGGGCTGGTTCCTGTTTGTCCATCTTCCTTCCTCCTCTTACTGGACAGGAAGGTGGTGTGCGAAAACAGCCAGTGACTATGTGGAATGAGACCGAGGATTTCCCTTGGGAAGCAGTTGGGAGAGGGAGGACAGGTCGATGGATAATCAATAAACTTTTTTTTTTTTTTAAGATTGTATTTATTTATTTGACACAGAGAGACACAGCGAGAGAGGGAACACAAGCAGGGGGAGTGGGAGAGGGAGAAGCGGGCTTCCCGTGGAGCAGGGAGCCAGATGCGAGGCCCGATCCCAGGACCCTGGGATCATGACCTGAGCCGAAGGCACATGCTTAACGACTGAGCCACCCAGGCGCCCCAACAATCAATAAACTGTTAATGTTGCTTTAGAGGAGTGTGCTTGCTGGGCCCATAACTCGGTGGATGAGTTAGAACAGTCCCTGTCAGGCCTCCCTTAGCCCTTAGCCCTTAGCCCTTATCACTCCATGCTTGTGTTTGGCCTCTGACCGCTAAGATACCACCATCATGTGTTCAAGGTCCTCCTCAGACTCAGCCAGCCACACCATGCCACACCCTCCTACCTGCACACCCACCCCTGGAAGGCATTATAGTAAGACATCATCCCCCACATTCATGATTCCCAAAGGGTTTACTGGAGTTTCCTGGGTTAGGAAAAGGAGGGGACTCTTTTTGCCCCCAGATGAGGTGAGCTCTTCAGACACCCTCTTTCCCCTTCCCCTCCTCCCTCCCTCCCTTTCCTTCCTCCCTCCCTCCCTCCCTCCCTCCCTCCCTTCCTTATCTCTCTCCGAAATTTGCAAGCTGCAGCCTAAGGGTTAGGGGGAGTTGAGGAAAGCCATTGAATGGAGGGAAGCTCCAGGCTCTGACTTTAACAGAAAGCTTTCTGCATTTGAATGAAGCGATTGAATGAGGCCCATTAGAATGGATCACCCTGAACGTCCCATCAGCCGCCCCAGCCCCACCCCATCCTCCCCCCCCAACTGAAGTTCTCTGGTCGAATTGGAACAGTGGGGGGGGGGGGGGGCTGTCCATCCTAAGTTGGCAACTAGGCCCCTGGCCCATAGGGAAAAAAATCACGCACGGGTACAGATGAGTTGGTAGCTCAGGCAAAGTGGTCAAAGTGTTGGCAAGGTTTCTGTGGATGAGGGGAGATTTGTTCTGGGACCACCCTCCCATATACATCTCTGGCTGAGAAGTGGGCAGGGGAGCCCTGTGGGGGTGGGGGGGGCGGGACCCACATCTGGAGCTCGGCGTGGACTATAGCCGCTGCCTGCCCGGGTGTGTGTGCCTGTGTGTGTGTGTGTGTGGGGGGGCGCTGAGGGCTAAGGGCTGAGGGTGGTGGGGTCTGCTCACGCTGACTCCTGCAACTCAATTCATTCTGGGAACCTTCTGTTGTTTCTGCTGAGGTGCCAGGTGCTGTGATGACCAAAGCTAAACTCCTCTCTTTGCCTAGTTCTTAAAAGGCCTGATTCTAAATGGGCAGAAGACATGAACAGACATTTTTTCAAAGAAGACATCCAAATGGCCAACAGACACATGAAAAAGTGTTCAATATCGCTCGGCATCAGGGAAATCCAAATCAAAACCTCAATGAGATACCACCTCACACCAGTCAGAATGGCTAAAATTAACAAGTCAGGAAATGACAGATGTTGGCGGGGATGTGGAGAAAGGGGAACCCTCCTACACTGTTGGTGGGAATGCAAGCTGGTGCAGCCACTCTGGAAAACAGTATGGAGGTTCCTCAAAAAGTTGAAAACAGAGCTACCATATGATCCAGCAATTGCACTACTGGGTATTTACCCCAAAGATACAAAAGTAGGGACCCGAAAGGCTACGTGCACCCCGATGTTTATAGCAGCAATGTCCACAATAGCCAAACTGTGGAAAGAGCCAAGATGTCCATCAACAGATGAATGGATAAAGAAGATGTGGTATATATATACAATGGAATATTATGCAGCCATCAAAAGGAATGAGATCTTGCCATTTGCAACGACGTGGATGGAACTGGAGGGTATTATGCTGAGCGAAATAAGTCAAACAGAGAAAGACATGTATCCTATGACCTCACTGATATGAGGAATTCTTAATCTCAGGAAACAAACTGAGGGTTGCTGGAGTGGGGGGTGGGGTGGGAGGGATGGGGTGACTGGGTGATGGACACTGGGGAGGGTATGTGCTATGGTGAGCGCTGTGAATTGTGCAAGACTGTTGAATCTCAGATCTGGACCTCTGAAACAAATAATGCAATATATGTTAAGAAAGAAAAAAAGAAGAAGAATGTAGCAGGAGGGGAAGAATGAAGGGGGGGAAATCAGAGGGGGAGAAGAACCATGAGAGACGATGGACTCTGAAAAACAAACTGAGGGTTCTAGAGGGGAGGGGGGTGGGAGGATGGGTTAGCCTGGTGATGGGTATTGAGGAGGGCACGTTCTGCATGGAGCACTGGGTGTTATGCACAAACAATGAATCATGGAACACTATATCGAAAACTAATGATGTAATGTATGGGGATTAACATAACAATAAAAAAATAAAAAATAAAAGGCCTGATTCTCCTGTTATCTTGTTAAATGGACTGACCCCTGCACCCTCCCATCCTGCCAGACCCCTTGTGCAAATACTTCCACTTGAAGAGTTCTTTCTCTGAATCCAGAAAATAAACAAACAACACCCACCACCCACACCCACCCCATTGCCACAAATACCTAGCAAAGACAAAGCTAGCTGGTCTCCTTCTGCCTCAAGGCACTTTAGAGAGTCACTCTCTTACACACACCTTAGGCTCCATTACAGGCTGCTGTCTCCCTTTCTCTGGCACAATTCCATCCCTGGAGGAGCCCCATATCGCATCTGCAGCCGTGAGCTGGAGACAGTATGCTCAAGTAACCGGGTGGTAGCACCGTAACTTTGAAATGACCTACACCCCAAGTCATCCATAAACACGGTCCCTGGAAATCTTTGACATTCACGTGCCTCTGATGAAATCCTTGCTTTGGAAACTCCAGCACCCATAGCCAATCTTGTCCATGTTCTGCTAACCTTTGCTCGCCCTCTGTTCGCCTGATATTTTGCCTGATTGTTTACACAGAAATTAGATCCCATCCGGCAAGAGCTGAATCCGAGTCCTCTGCTCACCCCACGACGGAAAAGAATATGCACAGGCCTGCATCCCTCTTCTCCTTCTCCACCATGTCAGAAGAAAAGGTGGCCCTCCCTCCTCCCATCAAAACCCAAACCCGAGATAAGACTTAGATATAAAGGAAACCAGCATACTGTTTTGAACTATAGACACTTGTAAAAACTAGCAGCAGCAGCAAGCAAGGAAACACACAAACCACCACCCCACCACAGGTGCAAGGAGGGTGCGCTGACTCACTGAATCTCCCCCTTTTCTCCCCAGAAGCATCCCCCACCCATCCCCCCGGAAGATGTCCTCCCTATGCCAGAAGGGGAGTGAGTGACGTTCTTTTCTTCCTTTTTTTGTTTTTAATTATTCTTTTTAAAAGACTTGTATTTATTTGAGAGAAGGGGTGGGGGGAGGGAGGGAGGGGGAGAGAGAGAGAGAGAGAGAGAGAGAGAGAGAGAGAGAGAGAGGGAGAGAGAGAGAGAGAGGAAAGCAGACTCTCCGTGGAGCAGGGAGCCCGACGTGGGGCTGGATCCCGGGACCCTGAGCTCGGGGCCTGAGCCGAAGGCAGGCAGACGGTTCACGGATTGAGCCAGCCAGGCGCCCCAGCTTTCTTGTTTCTTTGTCTGCCTGCTTGCCTGCGTGTGGGGTCTGTGGATGTCTGATGCCTGTCCTGTGATTTCGTGGGGAGGTGGGCCATCTTTCCTCCTTCGAATGGCCTTTGCGCATTTGTCAAACTTCTGTCGGGCTTGGGCCTATCTGTTTGGGTATCTGTTCCGTTCCATCCGTCGACGTGTCTCTTTTGTCTGCCAACATCACAGGGTCTCTATCGCCTGTATACATAAGCATTAAACGGGGCTGGCCGGGGGTGGGGGGGGAGGGGGGGAGACGACGACTTTATTTCCTGAGTTTTGTTTTGTTTTCTTCGAAATCACCACAGCGATTCTAATTCCTTTTGCCTGTCTGCTTGTTTATGTAATCTGTACACCCATCCAGTGCGGTGCTGGAACTCACGACCCCCGCAGATCAAGAGTCGCGGTCACGTGGGCCTCCTCCGACCGAGCCAGCCAGGTGCCCTGAAGTACGTGTACTTGAAAAACCGATGTGACCATGAGAGACAATGGACTCTGAAAAACAAACTGAGGGTTCTAGAGGGGAGGGGGTTGGGAGGATGGGTTAGCCTGGTGATGGGTATTGAGGAGGGCACGTTCTGCATGGAGCACTGGGTGTTATGCACAAACAATGAATCATGGAACACTATATCGAAAACTAATGATGTAATGTAGGGGGATTAACATAACAATAAAAAAAAATAAAAAAAAAAACCGATGTGAAGCCTGCACCCGTGACCTTTTTTTTTTTTTTTTATTAGATGCACCCGTGAAGTGTTTACTGCGAAACCTTTTGATCGTCGCACTCTTGAGTTGAGGCCGTACCAGTAAAGAACGTAGTTTAGCCAACTGAGGAAGAGATCAGCTTTAAAGGAAAACCTTCTTTTCACGTTTGTGATGTCTGGTCCATTCTCTCAACTCGATCGATGTCCAGCCTTCAGAGCCACATTATTTGCTTGGTTTCTCTCTCGTCTGTGCTTCCTCGTGTACTTTCCTAATGCTCAGGATTTATGGTTTACGGAGAACAGTTTTCAGCCTGGTGTGTGTGTGTGGGGAGGGGGGGTGCGGGGGGAATGTTGTGAAGTGGGATCAGGGATTCACGCGGGTAAGGAGGAGGCAAGGAGAAAGGCTTGGTTGGGAAGGAAACCATTAAAGGTCCATGTTGAAATGGTGAAGTTTATTTTATTTATTTATTTATTTTTTTTTTTTCCAGATTTTATTTATTTATTTGACAGAGAGAGACAGCGAGAGAGAGAGAGAGAGAGAGAGAGAGAGAGAGAGAGAGAGAGAACACGGGCAGGGGGAGTGGGAGAGGGAGAAGCAGGCCTCCCGCGGAGCAGGGAGCCCGACGTGGGGCTCGATCCCGGGACCCTGGGCTCGTGTGACCTGAGCCGAAGGCGGGCGCTTAACGACTGAGCCACCCCCCAGGCGCCCCGAAATGGTGAAGTTTTTTTTTTTTTTTTAATTTTTTTTATTGTTATGTTAATCCCCATACATTACATCATTAGTTTTAGATATAGTGTTCCATGATTCATTGTTTGTGCATAACACCCAGTGCTCCATGCAGAACGTGCCCTCCTCAATACCCATCACCAGGCTAACCCATCCTCCCAACCCCCTCCCCTCTAGAACCCCCAGTTTGTTTTTCAGAGTCCATCGTCTCTCATGGTTCTTCTCCTCCTCCGATTTCCCCCCCTTCATTCTTCCCCTCCTGCTACATTCTTCTTCTTCTTTTTTTCTTTCTTAACATATATTGCATTATTTGTTTCAGAGGTACAGATCTGAGATTCAACAGTCCTGCACAATTCACAGCGCTTACCAGAACACATACCCTCCCCAGTGTCCATCACCCAGTCACCCCATCCCTCCCACCCCACCCCCCACTCCAGCAACCCTCAGTTTGTTTCCTGAGATTAAGAATTCCTCATATCAGTGAGGTCATATGATACATGTCTTTCTCTCTTTGACTTATTTCGCTCAGCATAATACCCTCCAGTTCCATCCACGTCGTTGCAAATGGCAAGATCTTATTCCTTTTGATGGCTGCATAATATTCCATTGCATATATATACCACATCTTCTTTATCCATTCATCTGTTGATGGACATCTTGGCTCTTTCCACAGTTTGGCTATTGTGGACATTGCTGCTATAAACATCGGGGTGCACGTAGCCTTTCGGGTCCCTACTTTTGTATCTTTGGGGTAAATACCCAGTAGTGCAATTGCTGGATCATATGGTAGCTCTATTTTCAACTTTTTGAGGAACCTCCATACTGTTTTCCAGAGTGGCTGCACCAGCTTGCATTCCCACCAACAGTGTAGGAGGGTTCCCCTTTCTCCGCATCCCCGCCAACATCTGTCACCGAAATGGTGAAGTTTAATGTAGTAAGAGTTACCTTTAATCGAAGGAATTCTTGCTGGAGGTTGCTTCTCCCCTCTCCTCCCTGGATAGGGGAGTGAAGTTTTTTCGAGGTCCCTAGTGGACACAGAAAGCGTTCAAGGGCCCATAGCACCTATGGATGGGGCTCTGTTGCCCTCTAGTGTCCTATCCTCTGCTACTGCTGTTCGTGGTTTCCTCTGACGACTTAGTCGTCACAGGTGTCTATCTTTGATGGTTAATGCTGCTCGGTGTCGGTTGTTTGTGTGTTTGTTTTTGAAAGCTTTTTGAGTGATCATCCAGCGTGGTGCTGGAACTCACGACCCCTGCAGATCAAGAGTCGCAGTCGCGTGGGCCTCCTCCGACCGGAGCCAGTCAGGTGCCCTGAAATGCGTTTAGTTGAAAAAGGAAAAAAGAAAAAACAAAAAACGAAGAAACAAAAAACAAAACCCAAACCTTTTTTTTTTTTCTTTTTTTTCCTTTACGGGTCAGAGGAAGTTCTACGCCTTGTTTTTCTTTTACCCTTAATAGCACGGAACAGTTCTTCTTCTTCTTCATCATCATCATCATCATCATCAATATTTAGCTCTTCTAGAGCACCTCCCCCGCCCGCCGCGTACTAGTGTTGGACGGCACGGATGTCCCGGAACTGGATTTATTGAGTGAACGGCTATTTTAACTCCCTTCCTCCCCATTCCGCGCCTCCCCCCGCCCCCGCCCCCGCCCCCGCCCCCGCCCCCGCCCCCGCCCCCGGCCCGCCCCCGCCCCCCGCCCCCGCCCCCGCCCCCGCCCCCGCCCCGTTTGTTGTCCTTGGGCGTTATCGTGGTACGTGCAGAGACGGATTCGGTTTGCAGCTTTCTGGGGGCGGTGTGTGTGTCAATCCCCCCCCCCCCCCTTGCTGTCCTGAGCTTTCTTCGTGTGCTTCAGAGAGACCTCCTCCTCCCCTTAAAATGATAGAAGGTAGAAGGTTCATCGGTGGTGGTTGTCGGAGTACTCGCCTGGTGTCGGTTTTACGGTCCTTGCCCGCCGAAATTTGTCTTAAGTCCTCCCGGAAGCCCGGGCGCCGCAGGTGTGCCACTGTGGGAGGCCCGTGCGGGGAATTTTCCGCTCGTGTCCGCTTCTCCCGGGGCGCGTCCCGTGGCCAGTTGGCCCCCTTTCCGGCGGCAGCGGCCCGGACGCGTTTTCCAAGTCTCCCCTGGGCTGCTGGAGTCGCGCCTGTGCCGGCCGGGAGCTCCCGAGGCCGCCGCCCCGGGGGCCGCCCGCCCTCCGCCCTCCGCCAGCCCCTCCGAAGCGGGCCGGGACGAGATCGGGCGGCCGGGCGGCCGGCTGTGCGCCTTGGCGGGCCCGCGATCCGGATCCGCCTCGTTGTTGTTCGCGCCGGTTGTCTCGCGCCACCTGGCGTCCGCTTTTATATAGCGTCTCCCCGCTGGAGCGTCGGCGATGTCGGCAAGGGATTGTATTTGGCCGCGGTTCCCGAGGCGGAGTTCCAGGAGGCCGGCGACGCTAGCGCGATCGTCCCGCTGTCTCCGGGCCGTCGGCGCGCGCTCCGCTCGCGGGAGATTGAGCCTCCAGGTTTGTAGGGTGGTGGTGGCGCCGCCGCCTCGCTCCCGGAGAGCCGCGTTGGGGGGCCGCCTGGACGGGTCGACCAGCACCCGCCGGTGCCCCCCCCCCTCCGCCCGCGGGGTTGCGGGGGGAAATGGGAGAGGCTGCGTCCGGCGCCCGGGCGCCATCCGGCCCCTGGCTCCCGTCGGTCGTTGGGCCTTCCGTGTCACGCTCGGGCGGTTGGGGACCGGCCTGAGCCTTGCGGGGAAGCCCGTGGATGGCGCGACGGGCCCGGCCGCGGGCACGCGTGGGGTCCCGGTCATCGGACCCGAGATTCTCACTAAGTTTTCCGAGGCCCGCTGCGGAGGTGGGGACCGGACCGGACCGGGTCGGGTCGGGCCGCGAGCGCCCCAGGGGCCCGGCTGCGGTTCCCGTTGAGGTCCGGCCTTCGGGGGGACGCCTCCGCGGTATCGCCCCCTTTCCTCAGTCCCGGCCGGGAGTCAGGGACCGGCATGGGGCGGTCCTGAGGCCCGGGGAGGAGGGCGTCCGCAGGGGCCTCCGTCGAACTTGGTGAGAATTTCTAAGTCCCAACATGGGGACGACAGGCGGACCCGGACCCGGACCCGGACCCGGACCCGGACCCGGACCCGGACCTCTCCGGGCCGCTCCCCACTCCCGCCAAGTCCCTACTCGCTGCCGGCTGCCACCACGTTCCCGGGGTCGACCAGATGGCCCTGGGGGCTCCGGGGGGAACCGGGGGTGATGGAATAGTGCTTGGGGGCCCGTGGCCGGGCCACGGTCCCAGGAGATCCCGGTGACCTGTGGCTAGGCCCCGCCGGGCGGCGCCAGCTATTTTCTCACCCGAAATGAGCGCTTTTTGCTGCCAGGTAGGTGCTGGCACGTTGTGTTGTGGTGATCCTCTCCTTAAGAGAGGTGGGCCTCTGGGCGTGTGGCAGGGCTCCGGGCTTGACCGTGATGCCAAGCCCGGCTCTGTCGCCGCTGGCTGGAGCCGTCCGCGTGGGCCTGTGCGGCGGCTCCTGTGCCTCCAGGTGGTCCAGGCCGTTGGTGCCGCCTCCGGTCTCCAGCACCCGAGGGCAGTGTGGGCAGGGGGCGCGTGGGTCCTTTACCCCGCGCACTTCACTCTGCAGGCACCCGGCTGCGGTCGTGACAACCCCCCATCCCGCAAGGCTCCGTGCCGCGTGTCAGGCATTCTCGTTTCTGGGGTTGTCCGGCTGTTCCCGCCCTAGGGTTTTCGAGGGGGTGTCGGTGAGGCTGAAGCAGGCTCCGTCGGGTTGCTGTCCTCACCGGCCTCTCCCCTCCTCGGGACCTTCTCGGGGTTTCTGTTTTGCCAGATCGATGTGGTGCTCTCGTGCTCTCCCGGGCCGGGCCTAAGCCGCGTCAGACGAGGGACGGACGTTCATGGCGAATGGGACCGCTCTTCTCGTTCTGCCCGCGGGCCCCTCGCTCCTTCACCTCTGCCCGCCGTGGCGGTGAGGTGGGGGGTGTGGGGGGGTGTGCAGGCTCCGGCCCGACCCCGCCCTCCCGTGTTCTGCCTGACGGCGCTCGCGGGACCGGGGTCCCCTGACGCAGCAGACACTCTCGCTTGCCTCCCCTGGCTTCGTGTGGTGCGCGGCCCTCCCCGCCACGGGGAGGGCCGTCCCGGCGCCGCGCTGCTCACCCGCTTGGGCGTGCTGAGCGCGTTGCGCGTGGCTCTCCGTGGTGCCCCTGGAGCGCTCCAGGTCGTCTCAGGTGCCCGAAGCCGAGCCGGTAGCGTCGTTTCCCGTTCCCAGCGACCCCCTCCCTCGGGCCACCGCTGTCGGTGGCGTGTCCGAGGAGCGGGTGGTGGAGTCGGTAAGGGAGGCCCACCCCGCCCCCCCGTGGGACGCGGGCGCCTCGTCGTCGCCTGCCACAAGCTGTGCTGGTGGTGGGGATTGGACTTTGGTGTGGGGCGTGTGAGCCGCTTGCGGCGGGCCGAGCCAGCGCCATGGCGCTTGGCCAACCGAGGGGCTGCTGCCTTTTTGCCCGGCATGCCGTGCCTGTCTCCGTTTGTCGTTGCCTCGCCCGAGGCGCGAGGCTCCCGGTGGTCGGTGACGTGAGCATGGCGTGTGTGGCAGGGCGGAGGCGGTCTCCTTCTGGGGTCCCGGCCGCGAGCGCTCAGGATTGCCCTGTTTGCCTGTCCCCTTGCCGCGTGAACCCACCGCCCGCCCCCCGGAGCCCTTGGCTTTGTAAGGCCTTTGGAACGCCGTTCCGCGGGGCCCGGCCGGGCGGGGGGGACGATTTGGGTGGGGGCGATGCGCCCTCGGTGAGAAAGCCTTCTCTAGCGATCCGAGAGGGTGCCTTGGGGTACCGGAACCCCCCAGCCGCCGCCCCTCCTCTGCGCGTGTAGTGTGGCCACCGACGCGGGGTGACTACCGTTGCGTGTTGGGCAGAGCTCTTCCTCTCTGTGAGGGGGTCTGATTTTGCCGGCCCCGCGGTGGGGCCGAGCGCCGCTCTTTGCCTACCGCGGCCTGCGCCTCCCCCCTCCGAGTCGGGGGAGGGTCCCGCCGGGCCTGGCCGGCGTCCGGCGCGTGGGGCTCCCGCGTGCGTGTGCGAGCGAGCGCGCGCGCGGCCGCTCCCTCGCGGT